>NC_064921.1:782698563-783002134 GCF_023897955.1 Schistocerca gregaria | reverse complement strand
GCAACAGCCTTCTTTCATCTCATGGGGGAGGATTACAGTGCTATCACATACAAACTGTCATAGACGTACTTGTTCACTGGCAATTTTTTCCTACTTTTGTGCCGAGCACACAATTAGGACACTGATCTCTGAGGTGCTGAGCAAGGATGGTTCAAATGGCTCTGAGCGCTATGGGACTTAACATCTATGATCATCAGTCCCCTAGAACATAGAACTACTTAAACCTAAGTAACGTAAGGACATCACACAACACCTAATCATCACGAGGCAGAGAAAATCCCTGACCCCGCCGGGAACCGAACCCGGGCGCGGGAAGCGAGAACGCTACCGCACGACCACGAGCTGCGGACGCTGAGCAAGGAGTGATAAGGCATCAATCACATGAAATTCGGCATATGCTTATCGTGCACGGTATTCGGAAACGACCGAAAGTAAGAAACATGCAGGATCAGCATTCTTAGTTTTCCATAAGTCGTTCGACACTGCACTAGAATGTTTACCACAAATGTACGAAATGTATGGAGAAACTTCAGCTATATGTGACTAGCTCTAACATTTCATAAGAATGGGTTCAGACTGTTTTCCCTGAACTCACATTCTTCATAGTTTTCTTGGCTAACACGTTTTGGAATATCAGTGCCATCACCGGCAGGTCTTTACTTATAGTGTATACCGAAAAACATTGTGGTATTACTTATCAATACCACTCTACTGGCGTTTCACAGTTGGCAACGGCATTGCTAGTTTCCGTGCGACGCCGATAGCGGTCACTCGGGATCTGGAGGACCCAATGGTGAGTGCCCATTGAGCCACACCTCCAGTGGCTCCGTACCGTGAGCGCCCTCTGCCTCGGCGATGTAGGATAACCGGCGGCAGCGACTCAGCCCCACTTGTACTTGGAGCCTCATTGTTGCAACACCATCGTTTTTGATTAGTACAGAATGCCTAATTGTAGTTGTTATTGTATGAGCTGGACCCTAATTCTTACGGCATTTATAATGAGTCTTCATATGATTGGAGAAAGACACATTAAATAAATCTTCTGTTTGCTGTGTTACTTGTTTGCTCCTCATTACTACTACTGTCCAGCTTTCCTGCAATCACCATTGCCTCACCTATCTGAAACACGGCTCTCCTCAACACTGCTAGCGGGGTAGCCGCGTGGTCTTAGGCGCCTTGTCACAGCTCGCGCGGCTCCCCCCTGTCCGAGGCTCTAGTCCTCCCTCAGGCATGAGTGTGCGTGTTGTCCTTACGGTAAGTCAGTTTAAGTTATATTAAGCAGTGTGTAAGCTTAGGGACCGATGACCGCAGTAGTTTGGTTCCATTGAGCTTACCACAAATTTCCATTTTTATTCCCTCAACATTGTGTGTGAAGTCATACACAACGTGCAGTAATATTTTGCAGCAGTGGATGGTGAAAAATTAGGCTTAAACATTTTGTTGTATATACACTCCTGGAAATGGAAAAAAGAACACATTGACACCGGTGTGTCAGACCCACCATACTTGCTCCGGACACTGCGAGAGGGCTGTACAAGCAATGATCACACGCACGGCACAGCGGACACACCAGGAACCGCGGTATTGGCCGTCGAATGGCGCTAGCTGCGCAGCATTTGTGCACCGCCGCCGTCAGTGTCAGCCAGTTTGCCGTGGCATACGGAGCTCCATCGCAGTCTTTAACAGTGGTAGCATGCCGCGACAGCGTGGACGTGAACCGTATGTACAGTTGACGGACTTTGAGCGAGGGCGTATAGTGGGCATGCGGGAGGCCGGGTGGACGTACCGCCCGAATTGCTCAACACGTGGGGCGTGGGGTCTCCACAGTACATCGATGTTGTCGCCAGTGGTCGGCGGAAGGTGCACGTGCCCGTCGACCTCGGACCGGTCCGCAGCGACGCACGGATGCACGCCAAGACCGCAGGATCCTACGCAGTGCCGTAGGGGACCGCACCGCCACTTCCCAGCAAATTAGGGACACTGTTGCTCCTGGGGTATCGGCGAGGACCATTCGCAACCGTCTCCATGAAGTTGGGCTACGGTCCCGCACACCGTTAGGCCGTCTTCCGCTCACGCCCCAACATCGTGCAGCCCGCCTCCAGTGGTGTCGCGACAGGCGTGAATGGAGGGACGAATGGAGACGTGTCGTCTTCAGCGATGAGAGTCGCTTCTGCCTTGGTGCCAATGATGGTCGTATGCGTGTTTGGCGCCGTGCAGGTGAGCGCCGCAATCAGGACTGCATACGACCGAGGCACACAGGGCCAACCCCCGGCACCATGGTGTGGGGAGCGATCTCCTACACTGGCCATACACCTCTGGTGATCGTCGAGGGGACACTGAATAGTGCACGGTACATCCAAACCGTCATCGAACCCATCGTTCTACCATTCCTAGACCGGCAAGGGAACTTGCTGTTCCAACAGGACAATGCACGTCCGCATGTATCCCGTGTCACCCAACGTGCTCTAGAAGGTGTAAGTCAACTACCCTGGCCAGCTAGATCTCCGGATCTGTCCCCCATTGAGCATGTTTGGGACTGGATGAAGCGTCGTCTCACGCGGTCTGCACGTCCAGCACGAACGGTGGTCCAACTGAGGCGCCAGGTGGAAATGGCATGGCAAGCCGTTCCACAGGACTACATCCAGCATCTCTACGATCGTCTCCATGGGAGAATAGCAGCCGGCATTGCTGCGAAAGGTGGATATACACTGTACTAGTGCCGACATTGTGCATGCTCTGTTGCCTGTGTCTATGTTCCTGTGGTTCTGTCAGTGTGATCATGTGATGTATCTGACGCCAGGAAAGTGTCAATAAAGTTTCCCCTTCCTGGGACAATGAATTCACGGTGTTCTTATTTCAATTTCCAGGAGTTGTGTGTGTGTGTGTGTGTGTGTGTGTGTGTGTGTGTGTGTGTGTGTGTGTGTATGTGTGTGTGTGTGTGTGTGTGTGTGTGCTGATTTTGTCCATTTATGTGGTCTTTTCTGTGTAATTATTTCAATGTCTTCAATAGTGTTATGTTGCATTACGCGGTATTATCATTTAAAATACGTGTAGCTTCTAGTATTGCTTTTGATATATGAAAATTTCGTTCAAGGGCATGTTTTTTTGAGAGGCTGTGGCGTTCCATACTATTGAGTCTGTTACGATTTATGTTGTGTAGTTCAGAACGTCTCGTTTTAGAGTTCATGCGCTTCTGGGCCACATGAAACGACTGACAAGAATCATACGTTAGTTGATGTATGCATGTTTTATTGCATTTGGCAGAGGTATGTCGTGTGTTCATAGTTTTTCTGTGTCGTGTTGTCTGTTTGGTGTTATCTGAAATCGTTTTTTCTTTAATATGTTGCCTTCTTTGTGGACCACTTTGTTGTTTTAGGTGTGATTCACATCATTCTGTAGGGCGATTCTGTTTCGTTGCGTCGTACGGTCTGTCGTTGTCTGTGTGCCCAGTTCTTATGCATCGACGCATGGAGTCTAGCGTCCAATATGCTACACTGACTGAGGAGTACCAATTATGAACAAAAGCCATGTTTAGAGTGTCTCGAAGGAAGCGAAATATACTGTTAGCCATTAAAAGTGCAACACCAAGAAGGCTGGCAGATAATGAGATATTACTTCTTTTTCATGTACAGAATTGAAGGAAGCATACAACACTAAATTTGTAGGAGATCTGAGGGCAGAAATTTAGTACACACTACTGCTTCCTCTGGCAGCTGCAACGGCCAGAATCCTGCTGGGTATCGAGTCGAGCTCCGCTTGGATGACAGGTACGTGTACATTATTCTATGCTGCTCCAACTCTGTTCGAGGGTTCACCAAATGTAGGGGATGGCGAGTGGTAGCGTTCCAGTCTCTCGGTAACCAGACGTTCTCAATGGGTTGATGGCCAAGGTAGCACTCCGCCTGTTGAGGTGGGTCAGGACAGCACGGACAAGGAGCGGTCTTGTGTTGTCTTGTTGAAAGATGATGACACGGAGACCTCGACAGTGCCACCAACCTCAACATTTCAGAATTGTAATGGCTGCTTTCCAAACGATCGGTTATGCGCAGCAGAGTTAGTCATTTAGTTACCAAGTAACATGTTCTATCGATCATTTTGCACAATAGATTATAATGATGTGGAACGAGTCATTATAAATTCTCGTCGCAAATTAATTTGTACATAAAGTTACATTCTGAACATTTCCATTATTTTTACAAAAAGGGAAAAAGATATACGGGTGTAAGTTAGTAATTCCTACTCATCACCTTTCACAAAAATTCAGTAATAGAAATTCTTCTACGATATAGAAGGAGTTGTCAAGGAGAATCTTTCTCGGTCTGTTATCGAGTTTTACTTTCCTCTCTGTCAGACATTTTATATTACGGAGTAAATGATCAAAAATCTTAACTGCAGCATCGTGTACCCCTTTTTGTGCTAAAGGCAACCATAGTATGGAGTAATGAATATCAGTTTTCCTTCTGTTGTTGTAATACCATAGTATGGAGTAATGAATATCAGTTTTCCTTCTGTTGTTGTAATTTTGTACCTCATTGTTCGTCTTGAAATGTGGTGGATTATTTACAACAAACTTCATGAGGGAATACATATCCTGCGAAGCAGTTGTCAGAACGCCCAACTCCTAAAACAAGGCGAACCTGAATGAAAATATGCAGAATATGTCAACTTACTAATTTGTTTCTCCGCAAGATTGGCAATGATTCTGAGCGCAATTGTTGCTGAACTAAAATGTTTTAGGAGCTCCAAAATGTGTTTTTCCAATTTAAATGCTCATCAATATAAATCCCTAAGAATTTTGAAGTTTCCACCCTTTTGTAATTTCCTTGGAGAACTCCATACGTGATTTCTCCACAGTCAGAATTATGTCCCTGTATTGCTTGAATTACGTAATTACGTCGATAAGTAATCGTGTAGTGTACGCAGTGGTATTCCAAACCATCACGTCATGCTGTAAGCGCATATGACGATGAAAAGCGCCCTGGCAACATCCATTCGCCTTTGATCATCCACACACGGATATGCCCTCCGTGCTGCTGTAAGCAGAACTGGTGCTCTTCTGAAAGATGACGCGCTGCCACTTCTGCTGTGTCCAGTGTTTTCGTTCTTTGGCTGCGTCACTGTTGGCGTGTGCGTCTCTGCTGCCGAATCGAGTGAAGCCGCAACAGTAGTGGACGTTCCGACAGTCCGTGGTGCTTCAATGTCATCGCACAGTCAGTGTGGATTCTGGCCTTCCTGTAAAAGGAAACTCATTATCTGACCCGCAATATGTGACACGTTAATATGGTTCTCCTTTCCGGGATTAGTAATGTCGGGCCGCTGATATCCTGCGCGGTATTCCACATTTGCCCAACAGTCGGATGATCCCGACCGACACGAGCACCAATATCTCTGAATAATAAATAGCAATGTCAATACCCAACAACCCTGTCGCTGTGAATTCCGACACGTAGATAGACGTTATACGTGGCATAGCACAAGTCATAACTCTCTTCTGAACTACGCCGAGTCAAATTTGCGGGCAGAAAACCAAGATGAAAGTTTCACTATGTCCCCTGGAAGAAAACAACTTGCTCAGCAGGTAAAAGAAACGTGGGCTCTTACGTGGAGCTCTGAGAAAATAGCCAAGAAAGGAAACAGGAGCAATTGCATCAATTACAGACCCTTACCTCTAACGTTTTATTGCAATAGGATTCTGGAGGATCCCTGTGGTCGAACATTATGAATTAAATGGTTCAAATGGCTCTGAGCACTATGGGACTTAACATCTGAGGTCATCAGTCCCTAGACTTAGAACTACTTAAACCTAACTAACCTAAGGACATCACACACATACATGCCCGAGGCAGGATTTGAACCTGCGACCGTAGCAGCACCGCGGTTCTGGACTGAAGCGCCTAGAACCGCTCGGCCACAGCGGCTGGCACTATGAATTACCTCGAAGAAAACGATTTATTAATAAATAGCCGACTCGGATTCACAAAATATCGTCCTTGTGAATCACAACTATTCATTTTCAGGAATTAATGAGTGCTATCGAAAGGGGATGTCAAACTATTCCATATTTTTAGATTTCCAGAAGGCTTTTGACACGGATGCTTAAAAGCGACTTCTAATCAAATTGCATGGTTATGGAGTATCCTCTCAGTTGTGAGACTACATTCGTGATTTCCTGTCATGAAGGTCAAGGTCACAGTTCGTAATGACTGACGGAAGGTCATCCAGTAAACCAAAAGTAATACCCGGCGCTCCCCAAGGAAATGTTATACGCCCTCTGCTGTTCCTGATCCACATAAAACATTTAGAAGTCAATCTGAGGAGCCCACATAGATTGTTTTCAGATGATGCTGTTATTTACCGTGTTGTAAACACATAAGATCATTTAGAAGTCAATCTGAGAAGCCCACATAGATTGTTTTCAGATGATGCTGTTATTTACCGTGTTGTAAACACATCAGATGATCACAACCAACTGCAGAATGTTTTTGACACTATACTTGTATGGTGCGAAAAGTGGCAGTTGGCGCTAAATAATGGAAAGTGTGAAATTATTCACATGAGTACGTACTAAAAGAAATCCGCTAAATTTCGGTTACAAGACCAGTCACGAAAATCTAAAGGATGTGAATTCATCTAAGTAATTGGGAATTATAATTATAAGCAACCGAAATAGGAGCGATCACATAGATAATACAGTGGGGAAAGCAAACCAGAGACTGCGGTTTGTTTGTAGAAAGAACACTCAGAAAATGCAACAGGTCTACTAAAGACCTGACTCTTGTATGTCCTCTTGTGGATTACTGATATGCGATGTGGCTGGCGGAAGACGTCGATAAAGTTCAAAGAAGGACAGCTCATTTTTTATTCTCGCGAAGCAGGGGAGAGAGCGCCATTGATGTGACACACGAATTGGGGTGGCAATCATTGGCGGTTTTCGCTGCTGCAGGACCTTCTCGTGAAATTTCAGTCACCAGCTTTGTCTTCAGAGTGTGAAAATTTTTGTTAGCTCCCACCTAAAGATGAAGAAATTGCCATCATAATAAAATAAGAGAAATGAGAGTTCGCACGGAAATATTTAACTGTTCGTCTTTCCCGCGTGCTGTTCGAAGGTGGAAATGCAGAAAAATAGTGGTTCGACGGAGCCGCTGCCAGTCACTTGATTGCGAATTCCAGAGTAATGCTGTAGATGAAAAGGTAGATGAAGAAATGAAGGCGTTCGAAAGAGAAATGCTCCCTCCTCCTCTCAACTTCGGCCTGGACTCTTCCGACGATTTTTGCAGGATGTTCGATGGAGCATAAAACGTGATTCCTCTGAAAAGGCCGCCTGTCACCACTCGGTGTACGTCCAGTTGCGGCGCTGGTGTGCAAATTCCAGCCTTCGTCGCCGATGAACAGCTGTCAGCGTGGGTGTATGAACCAGGCGACTGCTGCAGAGGCCCACATGCAGCCAACATTCGCTGAACGGTCGTTAAGGAGACACGGCTGGTAGCCCATTGGTCCACGTCTGTGGCCAGTTGCTCAACAGTTGCACGTCTGCCCGCCCACGTACACCATCGCAGCCGTCGTTCACCCCTGACATCTACTGCCCGTGCTGCACCAGAATTGCTTCGGCGGCGGTTTTGAATAGCACCATTTTTCCATGCACGATATACTTTGATCACAGTGCCATGTAAACAGTTTACAGACTTAGCCGCTTCGGAAAAGGTTCTACCAGTGGCCCGAAAGCCAATGACGTCAGGTAAATCGCTCCTTCACTGTTTTCCGTGTCCGATGACATGCTTTATATCACCTCCACTCCTCTGACACGCTTTATATAATCTCCAATGTTGGTGCTGCCACCTGCCGCCTGTGAGTGGTTATTGTGCGTTGATGTCCAATATACACTACTGGCCATTAAAATTGTTACACGAAGAAGATGACGTGCTACAGACGCGAAATTTAACCGACAGGAAGAAGATGCTGTGGTACGCAAATGATTAGCTTTTCAGAGCATTCACACAAGGTTCGCGCCGGTGGCGACACCTACAACGTGCTGACGTGAGGAAAGTTTCCAGCAGATTTCTCATACACAGACAGCAGTTGACTGGCGTTGCCTGGTGAAACGTTGTTGTTATGCCTCGTGTAAGAAGGAGAAATGCGTACCATCACGTTTCCGACTTTGATAAAGGTCGGATTGTAGCCTATCGCGATTGCGGTTTATCGTATCGCGACATTGCTGCTCGCGTTGGTCGAGATCCAATGACTGTTAGCAGAATATGGAATCGGTGGGTTCAGGAGAGTAATACTGAATGCCGTGCTGGATCTCAACTCGTATCACAAGCAGTCGAGATGACAGGCATCTTATCCGCATGGCTGTAACGGATCGTGCAGCCACGTCTCGATCCCTGAGTCAAAAGATGGGGACGTTTGAAAGACAACAACCATCTCCACGAACAGTTCGACGACGCTTGCAGCAGCATGGACTATCAGCTCGGAGACCATGGCTGCGGTTCCCTTTGACGCTGCATCACAGACAGTAGCGCATGCGATGGTGTACTCAACGACGAACCTGGGTGCACGAACGGCAAAACGTCATTTTTTTCGGATGAATCTAGGTTCTGTTTACAGCATCATGCTGGTCGCATCCGTGTTTGGCGACATCGCGGTGAACGCACATTGGAAGCATGTATTCGTCATCGCGATACTGGGATATCACCTGGTGTCATGGTATGGGGTGCCATTGGTTACACGTCTCGGTCACCTCTTGTTCGCATTGACGGCACTTTCTAACATTCATGGTGGTGTCTGTTTGTTCTATATCGTGTCTCCCTACCACTTTCGCGCAACGACGCTCTGAGCGTGTTTTTTAGGGTACCTGTTGCTGGTAAGGAGACGCCAGACCACGCATGACATGTAGAATTCAGAAGAGTTCAGTGAGACTAGCGATGATATAACCAAATACTTAATGATTTCAGCGTCAGCTCCACTGCACTACCGGTAAAAGAATCTTAATACTAACTAAATTTAGTGGAAGGGGTTCAAGTCTCCTATTTTTAGTTAGTTGGTAAAATGACGTCGAAAAAGCAGAAGTTTACCATAGGAAATTTTATTCTACTCATAAAATATCGTTTATAAATTGCACTATTGATAAAAGGAAATGTTTTAAGACAGGATGGTAAAAACCAACTGCGTTCAACAAAAATGTGAACGAATATTCCCTGAATGGGTTTCCAAGTTCTACAATGAATCGAAGGATGACCTATGCCATATCACTTCTATAATCTAGGTTTAATTTAAGTTTCACAAAAGAGAAAACTATCAAAATGGTCTACCGTGACCCTCAATTATCTTTAATTACTTATCTAACTTGTCGTAAATTACAGTGGCTGATGTGGCTTCTCAATAACTACATAACAGAAAAACCATCGCGTTTCAGATTTTTACTTCAAGTGGCAAATGTGAACACCATGAGCTTTAATTGACGATCGACACTAGTATTACGCAAAAAGGAGGTGTAACAGATGAGACTTCTGCAGTGAAGAGTGAAGCTTTATGCGCTGTTATGCGGCATCGCGTGCGTTCATTACCTTGTCGGTGTTCGTCAGGGGGGCGGCGGCCGGCGCAGCAGCCATCCAGCTCGCCGTCTCGGAACTAATTAACTTGTCCTCACTTCTCCTTACTACAATTTACCGAAGTTGGTTTAAAAAAACGATCTGGCTGTGTTTTCATCTGAGCAACCAGGGTCTCAATGTTAACTTTAAGCTCCGCCTACAAAAATTCTGTCTATCCAATGAGAAACGTTATACCTTACGTGGTGGGGCAATGTTTTTAAAGTTTGCAACGTAACAGAGAGGCGAAAAAGTCTCACGCTAAAACCTGCAGCTGGTGTAAGATCTATACTGTTCTTCCGGAGGGCTCTAGCTTTTAACATGGGCTGGGGAGTGGTCCTTGACGTAACAGAGACGCGAAAAAGTCTCACGCTAAAACGTGAGGGTGGTGTGGCCCTAGTGGTTAGCTGGCGACATGGGTGTCCAGTCCGTCCCTTATCGTAGGGCCTTCTAGCTTAACACGGTTCTGCTCTCGGCTTCTGTTCTGTTTTCTCCCCTCGGAACTGCGTCGGTCTCACGGTGGGAAGGTACGACATGCATTTAGGCATTCTTGTGTTAGTCTGTGGTATTCCATTTACTCACTCGTTACTCGTATTACTTTGGTTAATTTAATGTCACGATGTATTCGGAGCTATGTGACATACTACTGGATTTGCTTATCATGTCAGGGTTTTCATGGAAGGTGTTGGATTTGCCTGACACCTTACAACTTTGAACAGTGGACGTTACATTTCAGACGTGTTACGACCCGTGGCTCTACCCACTATTCGATTCCTGCGAAACCCTACATTTCAGCAGGATAATGGACTGACCGCATGTTGCAAGTCCTGTACGGGTCTTTCTGCATACAGAAAATGTTCGACTGCTGCCCTGGCCAGCACATTCTCCAGATCTCTCTCCAATTGAAAACTTCTGGTCAATGGCGGCCGAGCAACTGGCTCGTCACAATACGCCAGTCACTACTCTTGATGAACTGTGGTATCGTGTTGAAGCTGCATGGGCAGCTGTACCTGTACACGCCATCCAAGCTCTGGCATATGCCCTGGCATATCAAGGCCAGAGGTTGTTGTTCTGGGTACTGATTTCTCAGGATCTATGCACCTATATTGCGTGAAAATGTAATCAGATGTCAGTTCTAGTATAATATATTTGTCCAATGAATACCCGTTTATCATCTGCATTTCTTCTTGGTGTAGCAATTTTAATGGCCAGTACTGCAGTTGGTGGTCACACTAATGTGACCGGCCCGTGTAACGCTGCCTACTATTGTCATTACTGCCAAGTGGCAGATGTACGAGCGTTGTGAAATTGTATATTACTTATTTATTTAACCAGATCTGATTAGGACCATCAGGCCCTCTCATACATCAGACCAGGATTTCACACATACAGTACCTTTTTTACATCATAGTCACCTAAGGAATAACAATTTTAATATGACAAATAGCATTAAAATTACTGTATTTGACTGTGTATAGTGACAATGTGAGCAAATAATACTGTCTGTGAAGTAATAAAGTTAACACTGCACTTGGACTACTGCTGCCCGTCTCTGATCACCTCGACGTCGACGGGGCGTTAGTCCCTAATCTTTCTTTTTACTACTGATTAAGCTACCACTGTTAATAATAATAGTAAACCATAATAATAATGACAATAATAACAACAATTATAGGGGCAGACATAAAAAGAATTTATAGGTCTACAAAATACTTTTCTTCTGATATAGCAAGTTCTGGGGAAAGGAAATTTAAGAAGGCAGCTCCGGCTAAGAATGGTGGGAAATAAGGAAGATATGGTTGGAAAGAACGTACAAGGATAACGAGTGCATACAGTGACAATAGTAATCATTATTGTTGCTTTAGTAGATACACTGATGAGGCAAAACATTGTGACCACCTGCTCAATAGCTTGTTGGACGAAATACGTCACTGATTCTGTGCATTAGGGATCCGACAGTTTGTTGGTAGGTCTGTTGTGGTATGTGCCATTAGATGTCTAAGCACGAGTCGTGTAATTCGCCTAAGCAACGGGCCACTGATTTGGGTACGCGGTGATGGCACCTGATAGCGACCAAGACGGGTTCCATAGGATTTACATCAGGCGAATCTCGTCGCTGAGACACCAACGTGAGTTCACTATAACGCTGCTCAAACTACACGGACAGTTATACTGCTGAAAGACGACGGGGAAGACATAAAACATAAATGGATCCAGGTGGTTCGCAGCCGTCAGCGTGTCTTCGATTACTACTACAGGTTCCATACAAGCGCAGGACAATGTCTCCCATAGCATAAAATTGCTACCACCAGCCTGAGGCGCTGCACGTTTCGAGCCGCCTGAGCCGTGCTTGGCTCGTGTTCGGGTCACATCTCATTTGACATCCTGTTTTTACTGTACTACCACCTCGTTATGTTAATTTCAATTACTGGTGTCACTGAGTTGCCGCCTTGCCTGCCCGTGAGCGGCAGCAGCGGCGCTTATCGGTATAAGCCCTGGAGTATTATCTTAGCTGATTGCTATTACTTCCCGGCTGTCGTGTGTTCGGAGTCAGTTCGGATCTGCCAGTGAGTTGGGAGGTGCTAGCGGTGCACTTCGGACCTGGCAGTGTTTGACTTACGAAGCGGCAGAAATTCAGTCGGCGCGCGGCTGCAGTGAGGTCCGGACAGCCATGACTCGCCCGACGGTTGCCGATACGTATCACTTGAGTGCGGACCCCCTTGGTTGGCCGTCGGTCGGTCGTCTTGTCGGACGACGTGTATGTTGGCCGACGACCGCTTATGTGTTGTCTGCGTGTGCTGACTCGTGATTCATCCTTGTTATTGCACAGTCGCCGCCGTGAGTATTGTCTAGTCCTTCGTGCAAGTGTTCGTGAAACTGTGTGTAGCTTGTGATGTCGCCTGCTCAGTTATTTTAGTGCTGTCTCTGTGCTGACGTGTGGCAGTCAGTTGGTTGTTGTGGATCTGCCAGGAAACTCCGCTCGGCGCAGTGGTCCGGGCCCGCTGGCGGGCTCTGCGCAGTGTCGGAGTGTGTGGGAGCTGCTCCGATTGCGACGAGGTTCGAGGCTCACCGAGCCAGGACATCAAAGTTGAGTGATGATTTAATTACTGAAGCTAGTCTGTTCACATTGTGCAGTTGGTTTTCATGGTTGGTTGTTGGGGGTGTTCCCATGAGCAACAGCGAGTGTTCGAGTTGGCGAATGTTTAGCCACCATCCGGTGGAGTATAACTGTATTTTGGTATTTGAAGTCCAAGTGCACCAGCGGAATTTTCTGCCTTGTGGCCGTTAGCGTTCCGGTTACCTGCCATGGCCGCTGACGTAAAATCCAGGCAGTGTCCTTTCCTCACCGTGTTGTCGCTGTCCATCACGTGCATACTTGGTTGTGGGCGGCTACGCCTTTTACGTTTTGGTTTTGGAGTTCCTTGTGTACTGGTCGCGTGGAAAGCAAGTCGTCTTGTCGGTGGGTCCGTTGACTGTCTCTTGGTTGGGTTGCTGGTGGATCGGATATAGTTGGGCCGACTACCTGCCTCCCCTAAGTGAGCGTTAATATTTCAAGTGCAGACCGACCCCCGGGAACTTCTGAGCGCCGGTGGCTGTACTGACTTTTTTATTGGTGTTTGATTGTGTATTTTAATGGCTCATAACCGATGGTTTGAATTTGTATGCTTGTAGTTGGGTTTTAAATAATGGGCCTTCAGCCGTTTTAAAATTGGAAGTTCCTTACTTGTCAAGTCTTGCATTGTTTGGGCCTTCAGCCTCATTTAATTTTTTTTTAAAATAAGGCTTTGGGCCTTCTGCCATTTGAAAATTCATTGTAGTTGTGTTTTTCAATCATGGGTTTTCAGCCATCTTAAAATTAAAATTCCTTATTTGCTAAGTCTTAGATTGTTAGGGCCTTCAGCCTTATTAAAAAAAATTATTTAAGGATAAAGCCTTAGGCTTTCTGCCTTGTAAAAATTTATTGTAGTTGTGTATTGAATCATGAGCCTTGAGCCGTTTTAAAAGTAAAATTCCTTACTTGTCAAGTCTTAGATTGTTTGCGCCTTCAGCATCATTTGAAATATTATTTAAGGATAAAACCTTGCGGAGGCAGGAAGCCTTCTGAAAATTTATTGTAGTTGTGTTTTAAATCATGGGTATTCAGCCGTTTCAGAAATTAAAGAGCTTGTGCCC
This sequence comes from Schistocerca gregaria, assembly GCF_023897955.1. NCBI lineage: Eukaryota > Metazoa > Arthropoda > Insecta > Orthoptera > Acrididae > Schistocerca > Schistocerca gregaria. The sequence goes on along the minus strand of NC_064921.1, from coordinate 782,988,377 downwards.
TGAAGCCATAAGATTTTCTGGCATATTCGGTCGATAGTTAAGCTCGGAAATTTGTGCTGTAATGTTTGGGAAACTAAATAAAGTTATATGTGTTACTGTGTAACTGGCAGCCGCTCATTTTTTGCCCCTTTCCACAATTCCACCTACCTGTTCTGTCCTGCGGATTTAACCAGGCGTTTCACCGTAGAGAGTATGTGTAACTACTAACTGCACGCACCACTAGGCAAGTATGCGGCTCGCTCGGCCCACGGCCCAGCAGTCAGCGTCAGTTGTGTCAGCGTCAGAACGAATATCTGCGCTCCTCCCGGCTCCGTGGCAAGCTATGCTTTCAATGCAAGATGACAGCTAGAAATAATTTGCTACGTTACAAGGTGTCCGGATACATTTGATCAGATAGTGTGCTAATTAGCTGCTGAGAGTGTTAACACACGTTCTATGGAAGCTCTTGTGTGTGTGTCTGTGTACAGCGGAACGAGGTCTAAGGTTATTAGCCCCTGAGCCGGGTCTGCAGGGCTCTGTACAGAGGCAGCTAGCGGCGAGCTCTGGCGTGGCAGTGGGGACCAAGTACGGTGAAGCCCAGACCATGCTGTCAGCAACATCTAAACAGCAATCTCATGTAAACGAAAACATGTGTGGGGTGTAATGGGTAGAAGTACCGATTTTTGTATTGGTGGCTGAGGACACTGTACTGGACAAAGTTGCACCAATATATAAGTGATTTTCAGACTAATAATTATAGCTATTAAGAGCAGTATGTTTTTACATCAGTTAGTACCTCCAAGTACATGTGGCAATAGCAAGCCATTAATGCTTATTTTCCCCATGGGCAGATGGTCAGGTGTTGAAGTGTCGACGCCAAATCGTTATCCTATACTGACAGGCGTTGCTATTACGTCTACGCAGAAAACATCAGGACGTATTGTTTGTGAAGGGTTTGTGGGAAGACTGTTAGACACAAAGGAAAAACAACTAACACACTCAGGTGGACATAAAAAGATCTGTACATCCATATCCTGTACATTTATCTATTCGCAGATCTGAAAGATATGCTCCCTAGAAGCTTCGATGTTTGGGCAAAGAAATTTCCCCATCTTTCACTAAAATCTTTTAAAGGTCTCTCAGTAACTACTTTAGATGAAAATTATTACTTATTTTAATATTTGGCACTGCAAAATGGTAACAAGAGCAATTTACAAGGAAAGGAAGAATGAAGTGATTAAAAAAAATAAAGCTAGCAAAGAAAGAAGTATGGGAAAGAAAATATGCCAATGTCAATAGGAAACTGAGATTTGTGAAAGCGAAACAAGCGTGGTCAGTATTAAAAGGACTTCGACAAGAGACAAAAGCCAAAACCAGTATTCAACTGATAACATCAAAAAACCGCAAAGAATATTTCCGGAAATTATTAAACGAGGATATAGAAGAGTATCTGGAGGAAGGGACAGTCGAAGAAAAGGAGCAGGAAGGGGAGGAGATCAAAGTTTTAGAAAGCGAGTCGAGTAACGTATGAAGAACAGGGAAGAATGGAAAATCAACTGGACCAGGCAATATCATTCTGGATCTCTTAAAATATGGTGGTGACAAAATTGTGAAACTAATAACACAGTTATTCAACAAAATGTTACATGCAGATTTAGTACCCAAGGAAATGAAGCTAGATTATATTAATACTACATTCAAGAATGGGGATCGCAAAAACTGCTCCAACTACCAAGGAATTTGTGCTATAAACCCATCAATGAGAATTTTGGGGAAAATAATTAAAATTAAGCTGGAAATAAATTTTAAAACCCAGGAAGAACAATGTGGCTTCATAGCTGGCGGATCAAGCGTAGACCACATTTTCGCATTACGACATGTCTTAGAGAAACATAGGGAAAAATAAAAAAAGGATTAATTTTCATAGATTTAGAAAAAGGATATGATACTGTCTCAAAAAAACTACTTTGGAGAGCATTAGATTTGGCGAACATAAAGGGTCCTTTAATTAAAATAATATAAGACATACGTAAAGATAACATATGTCAAGTGAAAATTTGTCGTACATTTTCACTTAAATTGTCTTTATTTATATGAACTACTATTTGCTGATGATCAAGTAGTTATAGCACAAGGACTGGGAGGTTGCAAATTATATGTGTAACCAATTAGCAATGGGATGCAGAAACTGGGGATTGAAGATTAATTACCTGAAAACGGAATACCTCACTAACCATCCAGAGGACTAATATAAAGAGGGAAAGAAAATTAAGAAGGTCAATACTTTCTGATATTTAGGATCCATTTTAGAGTTGAGGGAAAATCACAGGTAGATTTTAATAAAAGAATTAGCAGTGGAAGGTAGGTCATTGGGATGGTCAACTCAATCTTATGGAGCAGAAATGTAATAAACCGAACCAAAAAAAAACAAAAAAAACATATATGAATCGATACGCGTAGTTATGTACGGAATGGAGACTTGGACCACAAGTCTTAAACACCGAAAAAAACTGCAAGCAGTAGAAATGGCGTTAAGAATTTCTAGAAAAGAGAAAGTAAGAAACGTCGTAATAATAAAGAGAATGGAAGCAAGAGAAAGAAGACGTGACGTGATGGATAGAAGGAAGTGCAGTGGTACAAGCATGTAAGGAGAATGGAGGAAGCCAGAATTCCGAAAATGATTCTGGAATGAGAAGCTGAGGGAGAGAAGAGAAGAGAACACCCTTGCCCACCTTGCTCCAAAATGTACGGTTTACAATGAGAAGACTTGGCGCAGAGGAACAAGATACACAAGATGGAAACACCTGGAGGGACAGCCTGAGAAGATAAATTAAGATCTTACATAAAAGATGTAATAATTTATGGGTATTTGTTATGTCGGAGAAAACCCTTTGTATAGAGGAAAATCTCAATAAATAAAGAAATGTAATAAAACACCGTTAAAGAATTTATTTCTGTTGCAGAGAATTGCGTATGAGGTACTTGTTTTAAAAGAGACAACAACCCATTTCCACGATCGTGACATTTAGTTTTATTGTCAAAGCTTTTACTGAGGCCCGAATTATAGGTAACTATTGGCAGAAGGGGGACGTGGGGACGCGGGAGGGGGGACGGGGGGGGGGGGATACGGTAAAAATTGACAAGGCGGCAGAGTCAGAAGCTGGCAGGGCGATATTCTCGAAACATTAGCGGCAAGTGAGGCATCTCGCCCCCTCTAAGATTCTGTAAGAACAGAACTGAATAGCAAAGAGTTATTGCCCTTCTTTATACCATGGTTTATCCGCACTGGTTCGCCCATTGCAAACTCTCCAATCAGTGAGTTTTCGCGTGAAAACCTCGGTCATACTTCAGATGCTCCTGGTGCTCCTACTGTTCATCGATCGAACGAATCCCCCAGAAATACATCGCACATTTTCATGTTAAGCTGCCACTTGCTTCTGGATCCTTCTAGGATGGCTGGAGTACAGGTAAAGGGTGTAGGTCTCAGCGAGGCATGTCAAGAGATGTGACGACAAGCAGCTAACGGGCCGTTTCCAGGGAGCCCTCTTCTGGTCGTAGCGGCCTGCCTTGCCTGGCACATCACCTGCCACTGTGGGCTGGATCACACACAGTACTTAATTTAGTCGTATCACACGCAGTACAGTCATCTCGATATTAAATGACTTACTTCCTACGACTATAACCGCAAAAACACACATTTCACGCACAGGAGCATAGAACTGCTACACGCTACGCTGTTTCAGGTACCTTAGTGAAGCGATAACTTGGCGCTGCATTAACAACTCAAGACAAGCTCTCCTCTGAAGACTATCGAGCCTTGAAGACTATCGATTGAAGCAGCTGAGACTCTTCCACCGCCAACTTCGCCCAAGAACTTCAGATGTTGCTGGTAGAACTGATAACGTGACAAGACTTCTACAACTGAAAATAGACCACTAATTACAACTCGCGATAAAAACATGTACTGAAAACGATTAACGTGAGAAACTCCTCGTCATGCACAATCAGTCTCTCCAAAGTTCTCTTGACTGTACCACTACGCTCATCTTGACCATTGCTGAGACAATGCTTCAGGAATCAGCATCAGTCACGATTTTCCGTCGCATGAAATCTTTACTCGATTATTAGCTAATTTTCACACCTCAATGCTTACGTCACCTACAAGATAAAAAGCGAAAGTAAAATTCCATACTGGATGGAGAACAAGTGTATGTTTGACTCACGGGAGTGCGTCACAGAAGAGGTGAAAACCAGAAACGGGTGGACTCTTCGAGGCTGACTTTAAAATCTATCAAATTTCGGTTACACAATAAATCACACAAATTTAAAGGTTGTCGATTCAGCTAAATATCTAAGAACTAAAGTTCCGAACAAGTTAAATTGGAAACAACGTATAGTCAATTTAGTGGGGAAGGCGAAACGAAGACAGCGGTTCCTTGGCAGAACAGTTAGACCATGCAACATGTTTATTAAAGGAACTGACTACACTATGCTTGCCCGCCCTCTTCTGGAGCGCTGTTCGCTGTACGTGAACCCTACCAGGTAGGACATCGAAAAAGGTGAAAGAATGGAAGCTTATTTCTATGTTATCGCAAAGTGAGGAGAGAGTACTGTGGATACAATAAGTAATTTGAGGTGACAATCATTAAAACAAAAGCGTTTTTCTGTGCGACGAGATCTTTTCACGAAACTTTATTTACCAACCATCTCTTCCAAAAACAACAATACATCTTGACTACCAGCTAGGCAGGAGGAAATGATCACCCTGATAATAAGAGAAATCATAGTTTACACAGAAGACTTAATGTTCGTTTTCCCCCTTTCTGTTCGAGGATGCAACTGTCGAGAAATAGTCTGAAAGAGTATCTAAAAACCTTCTGCTAGGCAAAAGGAGCGGCTTGGCGTGAAAGGCAACATGTCCTGGCAATTGAGTGTATCAAAAGTACTGTACATCTACTAAAACTGCCAAGACTGCCTATTACTGAGGTACAGCAAATATAAGGACATTTCTGGAATAAGCGGAAGTCCTAAATACAAATTATTAACATATTTATACGTCGTCATGTTGAACGATCATTAAAGTTTAAGTGGTTGTTTATTTACGACGCATAATAACTGTTAGCAGATATCTTAACACATGCAATACACCATCAGATAGTTCATGACCTCACTTACATTATGAGCTAGCTTGTTTTGCGATATGCAAGAAAACAAATTGTTAAATTATTTATAATATTGATTAAAATGTGACGCAACAAAATTCGGCAAACAAACACTTATTTAGCGTCAGAATGTTGACATTGCAATAGAGATGAGGCTGTAGTAATTTACGTAAATATTGTTTATGTTCCTAAAAATATTAAGAAATGTGCTGTGAATCTCGTAGCGCCACAGCAATTTCACTACCTCTGGGTATTTCCTTTCGAAACAGAACTAAAAATAATAAATTAAAAGGACAAAGTGCATACATTAATAATGAAATAAGATGTACAATAAGCATATTTAAGAATACGTATATTAAAAATGTGTAATGTATACTAAACAAAGTATTCTGATAAGATGGGCCAAGGCAAGTAACGAACTTGACTACAGCAGTGGGTCATGTGACCAAGATCTGGCGGAGGCAAGCAGAGAAGCGCCGCGGATCTTCTGTTGCTCAAGTTGAAGGAGTGAAGATGGGCGTCTGATCTTTGGCACTGGAACAGCGGAGGTACTCTTGAATGAGTTTCAGTGGAAATTGGAAAACTTTATATGGTGTTGAAATTTTTACATGTGCTACAAACTCTGACCTACTTTAATGTTCGGAAATTTCATTCGATGCTCTGATGGCTTTGCTCTGCACTATCCAGTGACTCATTTATCAGCTGCAGGTTTACTTGGAAATGTATGGCCACCTTTTCGTAGTTATCTCCACTAGTTCTTTACTTGCAAGTTAAGTTACAAGTTGAGCGCATTGTTACCTCATTATCCTTCCGGATGGATCCCATTTAATTTGCAGCAGTTTGCTTTAATATACTTGAAGAGTTCGCGTAATTCTATAACATTTCCCTCGTTAATACGTTCAGCTACCTCAATGCATAAGTATTTGTGCCTAAAGGCACCAGCAAATAACCGACCCTTAGATGAAATCGAGCCAAAATCATTGTAGGTCGTGTGCTTGCCCAATTGACTACAGGTTGCTAGTGATAGGACTACAGTGAACATGCAGGTGGTTCAATCGTCAGGAAGTAGCCAGTGAGCTCGCATATTTAAGAGAGAATTGCAGAGTAGTCATGTGGAGATAACCGTCAACTATCCCTCGAGAGCCTGCTTACAAAGTTTCGACGATCAGTTTTAAATGGGTAGTCTACAAGTTTACTACAGCCCCCTACGTATCACTCCAGTAGGTACGGCGAAAATAAGATTAAAATAGTCACATGTCGCAGTGAGACATTAAAGTAGTGAGTATTCTCACACGGCATACACGACTACGACGGGAATAAATCCTAATATTTCGTACATTGGGAACTACCCTCTGCGTGTACTTCGGAACGGTTTATAGAGTATGGACGTAGATGTATGAGGACATTTTCTTTCCAAGGAGTCCGTTCGGACGTGAAATTAAAATCACAGTGAAAATCCGATGAAGCTTTGCGCAGATGCGTTGGGCAGTGTCTGTAGTAAGCCTGCCTAACGCCCCACGTCACTCTTCTCAGTTACGGACGCTCAGTGAGCACGTAAGGATGCCTAGATCAGTAGTCTCCTGCCAAGTGCGAAGTGCGTGCTGTCATTCGATATCTTCATCCTGAAGGGCTCCGCCTGGTTTGATGCAACCCGCATAAAGTTAGACATGAGTGACAGGAAGTGCAGAGACACGGTCCTTCTTCATGACAATACTCGGCCGCACACAATAGGTGCAACACAGACACTCCTGCATCGTTTTCGATAGCAAGTGTTTGACCACCCATCGTACAATCTGGGCTTGGCTCCCTCTGATTTTCATCTCTTTCTCACATGAACCGCTGAGTATGAGGACAGCATTCTGGGACGAATAAAGAGCTGGAAACCAACGTAGAGAAGTGGCAGAAGCGGCTTACTTCTATATCAACGGTATTGGAAAGTTCGTACCATGTATGCTACGACAAATGGCTAAGTCGGAGCAGCGACTATGTAGAGAAGTAGCTGGAACCTCGCAGGTTTAAGAAACCGCCCCACCACTCGTCCCAAATTCCTTGGCAAAACAATAGAAGTCATAAGTCAGAATTACCGGACTCTCTCCACATACGAGTTCAACTTCTCCAGCAGCTATCCCCACCGAGTCGTAATATTTAGGGTAGACTACAGTGTAAAAGTAATTCAGATCGTCGCGAAATTTGTAGTTGTGATGGCTGAGGACCATGTTTTTGTGACTGAAAATGTCTCGTCATTCATAGCGATTGATGTTGGGCATTCATTCAAAAATATTCATTGATACCCCTGCTTCCGCAGACAGCACGATGAGTACTTTTCCAGCGTGTGATCACTCATCAGAGAATTAAGAGCCCTCGATGTCTGGTAGGTAAGTGTGACAGGAGCTGAGGTAACTGCTGACAGTCTCGCAGCTAAAAGTACCGCGTGCACAAGAAGCCAGACCACGAGGAAGGAAGAGAGAGAGAGACAGAGAATACTGAGCACGTTGTACGACACGTGGCCTGTACGTAACAGAGATAACCCCAGTGTCGCCTTTCAAGTGTGTGTGTGTGGGGGGGGGGGGGGAGGGGGCGGGAGAGGAGGGGGGGTAAGGAGGGGGGCACTCTCGCCCAAAGTTCATCTAAAGGGACCGGTGGTCGACGTCTGCTGTAATCTTGCATTTCACGTAGACGACACTGTTATGAGCGATAAATTTGTTAACTCCGCAGAGTTACGGAGGTCTCCAGACTGATCTTGATAACAGTGCCTGATAAGAAGTGACCTCAAATACGGAGAAATGAGAGCTCTTGAGCAGATTAATAAAACAGCTTGTAAGCCTATGGTAAAAAAAACCAATGTGAATTCAGTTTTTCATTCTCTGCAGGCCATATTCTGCAAGATCGAACATTGCATCTGAGAAGAAGCTGGAACGACTGACCATATAGTGACACAGTGTCTTGACCTAAATGGTCACAGCAGATGAGCAGACTGTCTATTTGAGATGTCACAGTTTCCCGTCTCCTGGTCAGCATCATATCTAAAAAGTTCTCGATTCTCTTCCGGATTTTTCCACAGTCAATGTTTCTCTACCGTAATATTGTTCATGGCAAACAGATCCGCTACAGTTGTAAAATACTATATTGAGCTACGTTTTGCACGACAGAAGTCTCTATACACTACCATGATTTCGTGACCGTGTGTCGGCTAATTTCCAAGAATGATTGCCTACCGAAGCCGCTGGGTCCAAACGAAACATCATCAGGCGTATCTGAAGTCTGAAGTAAAACAACAGTTGTAGCATACTCCATTAAGCAATTACGAATTTAAAAAAAAGAAATTAACGACTGACATTTAGAAACTGAAAACCTGATGAAATAATTGAATAACAGCCTACCTAGCAGTAGTAGAACATGATGCCCATGCCTTAAAAACTAACAGGCAAACATTCACCGTAGGTGTACAGTCAAATAACGTCCCAAATTGAGGCTGCACAGAACTACACCTTTGGATCGCGGCCCGGGAAAATTCCTCTTGTCCCAAAATAGACGCCAGGAGCGCATGCTGTCTATAACAATGAAACCACCATAAACCATTAGATGGAAGTCACGCGCTAAACCAAAGTTAAACTGCAGAAAGAGCAAGTCAGACTACCATTTTATATGACGAACCACGCGAAAACGCCAACATTCGAGGCCAACACTTTATCGAACGCCGATACAGCTTTTTGCAACCTGTGTGACCCGGGCGGCTACGGCAAGCCGACTCAGCAGTAACGCTGCGCGCCGTATTCGTGAAGGGAGCGCATGAATACCGATTAAGTGCACAAGCAATATTACGTGAGATGTTCGCCTAAACAAACAAATAGAAGAAAAGCAGCATGACTAATAAAACAATAAGTGCAACAAAGCAACAAACACATGGCATGGAAACCTAACATTAATAACAGCATAAGCCAAACGCCGAAATACATACAATGGCCAGTATCTGCATCTAAGAGCAGAAACGCCCAATCATAACAAATGACAGGTTGTGAAACAGTTTTATTTCTTTAAATGTTTTACGTTTTAATATCACTGGCTCACAGCCTCTCATTTGTTATGTATGGACCCTTCTGCTATTAAATGCCCATATTGGCAATTTTATGTTTTAAATGTTTTACCATTTAATTTCATTTAAAATCACTCCACTCCATAACTACCACTGGCATTGGTACAGCAACCGTAATAGATCTTTAGAACAGAAACAAATAGTCTTTGCTGTAAGTCTTGGCGGTCTAGTTGCCGGCATGACAGTACGTGCTCACAGTTTTGTAAACAGACCACATTTGTGTTCATGGGACGGTTTCTCCACGGGTGATGTAGTCGAGTAATGACGGTGGCTATCTGACTGTTACCTCTCACTTCTTTGGGTCTCTTAATCACGTTGGACGCCTCGGTTACGAGTAGGGAGAACGGTGATACAATGAAGCGTTGAGACTGGCTATCTGGCTGCTACCTCCCAATTCTGTGAGATGTAACTACGCTCGAGGCCTCCCGTAATATTAGCAAGAATTTTTATTCACTGTCTGATTATGTCTAGAACCAGCGAAATGCGTCACATGTGAAAATTAAATAAACCTGTCTTGTGCAACCAAGATTGTTTTTTATGTGCTAAAAAAAACCTATTTAATTTCACTGGTTCACAATCTGTCATTTGTTATTTTTGGGCTCTTTTGCTCTTAAATTCAGTTCTGGAAACTGTATGTATTTCGGTGTTTTTCTTACGCTATTATTTATGTCAGCTGTCCACGCCACGCGTGTGTTGCTTTGTTGAACTTTTTTTTTATTAGTCATACCAATTTTTCCTATTTGTTTGTTAAGGCGAACATCTCACGTAATGGACAGCCATTATTTTTGGTTATTACCTATATTGCTTCCACTCTACATTTCGTAATTACTTAATGGAGTCTGGTCCAACTGTTGTTTCACTTCAGATTTCAGATGCACCTGATGGTGTGGCGAAGACCCCGAAACCTTGATAGTGTATAGCGACTTCCGTTACAACTGTGGCGGATTTGTTTACCATGAACTTCTTGCAGAACTGTTGAGGATTAAAGCTGATGTTTGATATTAGTCGACTTCTCTTGGGTAGGAATGACCTCTTTGCTTTTACTAATCCGATTTTTATGCCCTCGCCTCTTTCAGCATGTGTTATTTTACTACTAAGATAGCAGAATTACTTAACTTCGTCTACTTCGTGATCACCAATTCTGCTGCGAGATTTCTCGCTGTTCTCATTTCTGCTACTTCTTATTACTTCCGATTTACTTCGGTGTACTCTAGATCCACGTTCTGTATTCATTAGGGTGTTAACTCCATTCACTTCTGCTGAGGGTATCAATGTCATCAGCAAATATTATTGATATTCTTGCACCTTGAATTTTAATCTCACTATTGAAAAATTCTTCTATTTCTGTCATTGTTTTTTCGATGTACAGACTGAAAAGTAACGCAGAAATTCTGCACCCCTTTTACAGCACTTCGTTCTAGATCTTCCATTCTTACTATTCCCTCCGCTACTTGTAAATATTGTGTATTAGCATATTTTAAGTTTCCCATCTTTCCCTATAGCTTACTCCTATTGCCGGCTTTTGGTGGCCGAGCGGTTCTAGGCGCTTCAGTCTGGAACCGCGCGACCGCTACGGTCGCAGGTTCGAATCCTGCCTCGGGCATGGATGTGTGTGATGTCCTTAGGTTAGTAAGGTTTAAGTAGTTCTAAGTTCTAGGGGACTGATGACCTGAGATGTTAAGTCCCATAGTGCTCAGAGCCATTTGAACCATCTTACTCCTATTTTTCTCAGAATATGAATATCTTCCACAATTTTATGTTATCGAACGCATTTCTAGGATCATAAATCCAAAGAACGTGTGATTTTTTAAAAACATATTGTCCCCAGCAGCAAGCGTGTTATAACTGCCTCTCTTGTGCCTTTACCTTCCTGAAAGCCACGCTTATCGTCCATCTAATAGCTCCTCGTTTTTCTTTCCCATTCTTCTGCATTTTATTCTTGTCAGCAACTTGCATGCGTGAGACATTAAGCTGGCAATGAAATAATTCTCGCTCTTCTGTCTTCTTCTATCTTCGGCATTGTGCTGATGATATTTTTCCGAAAGTCTGGTGGTATGTCTCCAGTCTCATAGATGTTACACATCAGTATGAATAGTCGTATTTTTGCGACTTCCCCAACTGATTTTAAAATTTCCGAAGAAATATTACCTATCCCTTCCGCCTTATTTGATGGCAACTCTTCTACAACTCTCTTGAACTCTGACCAGTGTCTTCCACATAGATTTCGAGTTCTCCTTCTATAACGTCGTCAGGCAAGTCATCTCCCTCGTAGAGGCCTTCACCTTTCCGCTCTCTCCTCCCCGTCTACTACTGGAATTACCATTGCACTCATATTATTGACGCCCTTGCTTTTAGTTTCACCCACGGTTGTTATGGTTTTCCTGTATGCTGAATCACTCCTTTCGACGAACACATCTTTTTCGATTTCTTTACATTTTTCCTGTAGCCACTTCGCCTTGGCTTCCTGCACTTTCTATTCATTTCATTCCTTGAACATTTTTGTACTTCCTTCTCTCATCGATCGGTTGAAGTACGTCTGTCGCTCACGTCTGTCCAATTTCTGTGATTTCTCTTTCTAGAGACGTTATTCCTCTTCATCTGAATTCCCTATTGTGGTATTAACTATCGCAATATCTACATCCTTAGAGAACTTCGAACCCCTGTCGCGCTCCCGTAATACTTCAGTGCCTCCCTTCATTCCACATTGATTCTTCAGGGCGAATTTCCTAAGCTTCAGTCTCCTCTTCATCGTTACTTGATTGTGATCTTATCTATATCTGTTCCTGGGTACATCTTAAAATCAACATCTCATTTCGGAATCTCTGCTTGACCATGAAGAAATCTAACTGGAATCTTTCCGTGTCTCCGGGCCTTTCCCAAGTATACCTCCCCCTCTTGCGATTTTTGACCAGAGTACACGCTATTACTAACTGAAATGTATTGCAAAATCCAATTAGTCATTCTCCTCTCTCGTTACTACTGCCAAGTCATATTCTACCGTAATCCCTTCTTCTGTTCCTTCTCTTACTTCCGCTTTCCTATCCCCCATGATTATTAGATTATCATCTCCCCTTAAATACTGAATTATCTGCTCAGTGCGCACATATTGTTTCTCTCTATTCATCTTCTACTGGCGAGAGCGGCACATATACCTGAACTATTTTTGTGGCGTTGGTATGCTGTAGATTCTGATGAGAACAACCTGCAATGTTCCGCCTCTATTGATGTCAGCTACAGGCTGCCTGCGACGATTTATTTAGTGGATAAGAACATTTATTTCTTGTGCAGTTACTGTTGTGACCGTGTGTCGTCACGCCACAAGTGCAAATCGTAGTCTAACCCACATCAATCTTCACCAATTAAAATCTTCTTCTAATAAATACTTCTCTTCAGTAGCAGATGTTTTAGTTAACAAGAAGGAGATTCGTGGATAATTTTGTACGTAGAATGTAGATTCCCGTTCGTAGAAAAAAGTTTGCAGTTTTGTGAAACAAACGAAGTCTCAATACATCGATGTTCCAACAGTTCGATAGACTCTTGTGTCATGTCTTCTTTCATGAACCTTCATAATAAAAGTATCTTATGAGAAGTTTTTCGCGAATACATAAGCGTTTGAATAATTGTCTTAATTGATATCTCCAGCTGCACTTCGTTAATAAAGTTAAAATGTCGATGTTCACGTCAGCTATGAATCCCAGTCAGAGATAGCACTCTCACCAAGAATTGGAATAAGGTGTGACAAAATATCACTCTGATATTCTTTATAATTCACTTGTAAGACACCAGAAAATATATAACCATCACAACTGGGTCGTATAAGTTCTTTAACAAAACCTAACTGTCGCTAATAGGTCTATTTAGCTCACTTGGCCTAGCCAAATATACTGAATATGCAAGTCTCGTAATACAGGTTGTTGATTTCCATTTCAATGTCAAATCACTATTTATGCTTTTAACGAGCCCTAGGGGTTCGTAAAGCTTCATCAAAGTTCATGATGTGCCTGAATACTGAAGTGCAAAACAATCAGTCAAAATCTTCTGATTATTAACGATCACAGATATTGTCATACTTCAGATCCTTCGCAATGAGTAATATTCAATTAATGGCCTTTAAATATCAATTTAAAGTTCCATTACCTTCCTCTGAGCTATGATAGTTTACATTACAGTTGTCTAGCATATCTTCCTAGAACTCGAAACCCTCAAAATTAAATATGTGCTGTGGCCGCCCACTTCATACATCGAAGCGCTTACTGCATCGGCGTCCCACTTCACGTCCAACCAACACGGGATGCCTGCGTCACAGGGTGTATATGCAACAGGAAAACCTACGTCGTCTGTGTTGTCAACACAAATACTTACCGTCGGCCACAACACAACACCGAGTCTCTACCAACGGCCGCCAGAGATTCCTAGCCGTTCGCAGAGCCTGCAGAACAGCTTCACCAGGGGTTGCAGCTAGCCCAGGAACTTCTTTGACACACCAGGCAATTGATAGCAAATAGATCTGGCAGATACATCCGCCAATGGGCTTTACAAGGCGGCGCACTGGCGGCAAAAGGCAGTTCGATGTACTGCTTGGAAGGATACATAGCTGCTGCCCCCACAGCCATGGCTAGACGTGTCTTCTAGCTGGCCGATCTCTTGTAGATGGACTTAGTATACTCAAAGAACCTCTTGACATTGTAGAATTGTTTATTGTGCTCGCTCCCTGTTAAGAGTCAGGTCTTTTCTATTATTACTATTTGTTATTTTATATTTGTATCCATCAGCAGTTGGGATCGAGTCTGTTGTTCTTTTGGAGATTGTATTATTGTTTCGTTTTGGTGAGTCCAATAAGTTGTTTTGGAACTTCTGTTTCCGCATTTCTACTCTGCTAGCGCAGGTACTTCAGATTAGGTTAGATTAGGTTAGATTAATACTTGTTCCATAGATCATGAATACGACACTTCGTAGTGATGTGGAAAGTGTCATGTTAATAAAAGATGTCTGTACAAGATATTAGAATACACAACATATTGCATGACACTAATGTTTAATTCCCCCACCCCCTTAATTTATATCTAAAAATTCAGCCAATGAATAGAAGGAGTTGTCATCTAGAAATTCTTTTAATTAATTTTTACATGTTAGTTGGCTATCTGCCAGGCTTTTGTTGCTGTTTGGTAGGTGACCAAAGACTTTTGTGGCAGCATAATTTACCCCATTCTGTGCCAAAGTCAGATTTAACCCTGCATCGTGAAGATCATCCTTTCTCCTGGAGTTATAGCTATGCACACTGCTATTACTTTTGAACTGGGTTGGATTATTAACAACAAATTTCATAAGTGAATTTATATACTGTGAGGTTACTGTGAGGATCCCTAGATCCTTAAATAGATATCTGCACGATGACCGTGGGTGGGCTCCAGCAATTATTCTGATTACACTTTTTTGAGCACTGAATACTTTTCTACTCAACGATGAATTACCCCAGAATATGATGCCATACGAAAGCAGTGAATGAAAGTAGGCATAGTAAGATAATTTACTGAGATTCTTATCACAAAAGTTTGCAATAACCCTAATAGCATACGTAGTTGAACTCAGACTTATCAGCAGACCATCAACGTGTTGCTTCCAGTTTAACCTCTCATCAGTGGACACACCTAAAAATTTTGAAAATTCTGCCTTAGCTACAGACTATTGTTCAAAGTCTATATTTATTACTGGAGTTATGCCATTTACTGTACAGAACTGTATATACTGTGTTTTATCAAAATTTAAAGAGAGTCCGTTTGCTGAGAACCACTTAATAATTTTGTGAAAAACATCATTTACAATTACGTCACTTAGTTCTTGGTTTTTGGATGTTATTACTATAGTTGTATCATCAGCAAAAAGAACTAACTTTGCATCTTCACCAATGTGGAATGGTAAGTCATTAATGTATATCAAGAACAGTAAAGGACCTAAGACCGAACCCTGTGGGACTCCGTACTTGATAGCCCCCCAGTTTGAGGAATCAGCTGTTGTTTTAAAAACACATGAACCACTTATTTCAACTTTCTGCATTCTTCCAGTTAAGTATTAATTAAACCATTTGTGCACTACACCACTCAAACCATAATGATTTAGCTTATCTAAAAGAATTCCATGATTTACACAATCAAATGCCTTTGAGAGATCACAAAAAATACCAATGGGTGATGTCCGGTTATTCAGAGCATTTAATATTTGATCAGTGAAAGCGTATATAGCATTTTCTGTTGAAAAGCCTTTCTGAAAACCAAACTGACTGTTTGTTAGTACTTTATTTTTACAAATATGGTAGGCTACTCTTGAATACATTACTTTCTCAAATTTTTTTGATAGAGCTGTCAGAAGAGAGATTGGCTGGTAGTTGTTGAGATCCGACGTATCCCCCTCTTTATGCAATAGTTTTACAATGGCATATTCCAGTCTATCAGGGAAAACACCCTGCTCCAAAGAGCTATTACACACGTGCCTGAGAATCCTACTTATCTGTGGGGAACAAGCTTTAAGTACCTTGCTGGAAATGCCATCAATTCCGTAAGAGCTTTTACTTTTCAGTGAGTTTATTATTTTACTGATTTCAGTGGGAGAGATTGGTGGAATTACAGTTGTTTCAATCTGCACAGGTATGGCCTGTTCTATTAGTAGCCTTGCCTCTTGTAGTGAAGATCTAGATCCTATTTTCTCCACAACATTTAAAAAAAGATTATTGAAAATATTTTCAATTTTTGATTGTTTGTTAGTACACTTGTCATTCAGTTTTATGGCACTAAAGTCTTCCTGTGCTCTTGGTTGTCCTGTTTCCCTTTCAATAATATTCCAAATTGCTTTAATTTTATTATCAGAGTTACTGATCTCAGACATGATACACATGATTCTGGACTTTTTAATAACTTTTCTTAGTACTGCACAATAGTTTTTATAATATTGAACAATTTCGAGGTCAGTACTCCCTCTTGCTATTAGATACAGTTCCCTTTTACAGATGCAAGATATTCTTATTCCTTTAGTTAGCCAAGGTTTTTTATGTGTTTTATTGGAATTATGTTTAACTATTTTCTTGGGAAAACAATTTTCAAATACCCTTAAAATGTATCGTGAAATAAGTTATATTTCAAGTTTGCATTGGGTTCCTTATACACTTCACCTCAGTCTAGCTGCTGTAGGCTTTCCCTAAAGTTTGCAATATCTATATTGTTAATTGAATGCACTGCTTTGAACGTCAGATTTGATACACTGCATGGAGCTATGTCATGTACTGTAACTAGCTGTGCACCATGATCTGAAAGACCATTCTCAACAGGATAAGCATTTATGTCCTTAAACTTATCTTGGTCTATAAAAAAGTTATCTATCAATGTACAGCTGTTATTTGTTATCTAAGTAGGAAAATCGATGGCGGAGCTCAAACTGAAAGAACTGAGTAATACTACAAGGTCATTATTCCTATTACACTCTTCCAGGGAATCAACATTGAAATCCCCACAAATGATAATTTGCTTCCCCCTGTCTGACAGATAGCACAACAAAAAATCCAAGTTTTCTAGAAATAGCTGGAAATTCCCTGAAGGGGACCTATACACTGTTACGATTATGAAAGTGCCATCATTTAGTTGAAGTTCAGTGGCACATGCTTCCATATGGTGCTCTACACAATTTTTTTTTAGTTTCTAAATTTTTTACACTGTGGAAGCTTTTGACATATATGGCAGTGGCGACAAGTTGGTTTACGAGTTTCCCGCGTCTGCTCGGTTGTTGTCCGCTATTCCTTCCTTCCCCCCTCCCCCCACCCGTTGCAGTGCCTATGACCTATGCAGGGGTCCCACACAGCTTCTCCGCTTCTGGGACTCCATGCCGCTCCCCCTGCGTTTCCTAAGATCGACAACCCCGTTGAGCCTTGGGGCAATTATGTGGCACGTCTGGAGCAACACTTATTGCTCATGAAGTCACTGGTGACGTTCAGTGTCACGCATTTTTTCTCGCCTATGTGAGCCCAGAAGTTTATCACCTTCTGCAACAGTTGCATCCCAATACAGAACGTCATGCTCTCCCCATGAGGCGTTGACTCTCAGCTCCACGTGGCGGCGACATGTCACAAGTTCTTCTGTTGTCAGAAGCTTCCCGCACAGTCACACAGGGAATGGTTTGCTACGCTGCAAGATGTCTCCCCTGACAATCGTTTTTTATGTGGTAACTCCCATTGCAAGCTGTCTTACTGTCTGGTCCTCATTCGTGATATGATTCTTGTCCATATCCCAGATGATACCTTATGGAATGATCTTCTGAAGCTGAAAGATCCCTCTTTAGACACCGGTTCATCCATTATCCACTCTTGTGAGCAGTCCTTTTGCTCTGCTTCCACCCTGCAGTCCCCAGAGAAGGTTTTCGCCCCTGCAACCCCGGTTCCCATCGCTACAGTGGCGCCTGGCACCTGAGGCTGCACCTGCCCACCAGGACCAGGGCGCCGGTCCACACCTGCGCCAACAGCGGCGGAAGTGGCAGTAGCAGCAGCGACAACTGTTGCCCTCCTGTAGTCAGTACTTTCTATCACATCAGAGGTGCTGGCTTATGCTGCAACAATGAGAAATATCATTTTCTTTTTTTGTTTGTTTTTCAAGTGAACTACCTCGTCCATGTTTTGAACGCTAATGGCATTCGACTGTTGGCCCAGTATGTTGTGGATATTCAGCAGCTGAGACCCCCAAAGGACATCTGCCACCTCAAGTCAGACCTGGGTCAACTCAGTTATTACCCCCATTTTATCTCGCATGCTACAGCTCTGGCGGAACCACTTCACTGCCTCCTCTGTAAGAATGTTCCCTGAGACTGGTCGCCAGCTTGTGACAGGGTGTTCTGCTGTCTGAAGTCTTCTCTGCTGATGCCAGCTTGCCTTGTCCCTTATGACCCCACCAAGCCTCTCACCTCGGCTGCCGATGCGTCAGACTGTGTGGGACTGTCTTGTCTCCCATCATCGATCGAGTCATGCACCCGGTGGCCTTCATCTCCAAAATACCAAACTACAGTCAAATTGAGAAGGAGGCCTTGGCCATCATATTTTGGTTCAAGAAATTCCACGATTTTGTCTACAGCTGTCGCTTCACCTTTTACATCGATCACAAGCCTCTGGTCTCATTGTTTAGCGCTACAGCCGCCATCTCCATGAGGATTGCTCACTGCCTACAGCACCGGGCATTGTTCCTCATGGAGTATTCCTACAACATCCAATTTTGGGCCACATGTCAATGTGGATTTTCTCTCATCTCCCAGCGGATGCCAACCTGGAGTTCGATGCTGACTCAGTTGCTGTTTCCACCTGGATGACACCACTGCTGTAGCAGTAGCTGATTTGCCACTGGATGCCAAGCTAGTTGCATGTTACACTACAGACGACCTCCCTCCCTCCACCAGTGGGCCATGAAGCTCCTGCAAGTTGGTCATTGGGGACTGTCCTGACAAAACGGCTTGCCCACCAGCATGTCTACTGGAGGGGTATGGACGCCGTCATCAGCTGCATGGTGGCGCCATGTCCCTCTTGTCAACAGCACCAATCGGCACCCCCTCATCACCTGTTACGATGGCCTCTTGCTCCTTGGTCCTGTTTGCACTTGGATTTTGTGGGGCTGTTCCACAGCTCCTCCTGGCTTATCCTTGTAGGAGCAGGCAGTGGCCTTCCTTGTGTATCCTTCATGTCGTCCATGATGTCTGCACATACCATCCAAGCTCTTTCTCGCAGAGGGCTGTCTGGAGACATTGGTGACCGACAACTGCGCTCATTTTAAATCTGCTGAATTTACATCCTTCTGCACCTCCCAGGGCATCGAGTTGATTCGTAACACTCTCTTTCATCCTTCATCTAACAGATTAGCCGAACAGTTTGTCCATACTTTCAAAGTCCAGATGGCGAAACTGCTTTCCCAACACTCCCTGGATAAAGCCCTTACCATCTTTCTTTCCTATTACCGATCTTCTACTCAGGATGGATCATGCCCAGCTGAAAAACTTCATGGCCACCCTCATTGGTCCCCCTTGTCCCTCCTGTTTCCGTCTTTTCCCCACCTAGCTCCTCCGCATTCGACCCAGCCCCATTATTCTCAGCAGGATCCGGTCTGGGCGATGGTGTTCACCCAGAATCGTCCCCAATAGGTCCCCGCCAGTGTCTCGTCTCTCACTGGCCGCACAATGGTGGCAGTCACCCTCAACAACGGCACACTGTGCTGGAATCACACCTCTGGTCTGGTCTGCAGCCAACTTCTCTGCCATCTCCAGGGCTGTCAGCCCTCAGGATGAAGGTGCTCCTGTCCCTGCCCACCGCCGCCGCCGCCTCCGCCATTGCCCCACCGGTCACACCCCAGGCGGACCCTTCGGCAGACAGGACTATGCCCATGGAGGTGGATCCTGAGACTGTGACCACCCCGTGTCCTGTCGCCAATTCGCCAATGGCCCAGGTGCCTGACATCCCTCTACAGGGGGGGGGGGAGAGAGGGGGGGGGGAGAGGATGAAGTCTGATGTGGCCACCCACTTCATACATCTTAGCGCCTGCTATAACGGCATCCCACTTCACATCCGACCAACACGGGATGCCTGCATCACAGGACATATATTCAACAGGAAAACCTACGTCGTCTGTGTTGTCAACACAATTACTTACCAGTGGCCGCAACACAACAGCGAGTCTCCACCAACAGCCGCCAGAGATTCCTACCCGTTCGCAGAGCCTGCAGAACAGCTTCACCCGAGGTCGCAGCTAGCCCAGAACTACTTTGATACACCAGGCACGTGATAGCAAATAGTTCTGGCAGATACATCCGCCAACGCGCTTTACAAGGCGGCGCACTGGCGGCAAAAAGCAGTTCGGCGCACTGCTTGGAAGGATACAAAGCTGCCACCCCGGCAGGTACGGCGAGAGGTCTCTTCTAGCTAGCCGATCTGTTGTAGATCGAGTTGGTATAGTCGACCAACCTCTTGAAATTGTAGAATTGCTATGGTCGCAGGTTCGAATCCTGCCTCGGGCATGGATGTGTGTGATGTCCTTAGGTTAGTTAGGTTTAACTAGTTCTAAGTTCTATGGGACTGATGACCTCAGAAGTTAAGTCC
The DNA here is from genome assembly GCF_023897955.1 of Schistocerca gregaria. Lineage (NCBI taxonomy): Eukaryota > Metazoa > Arthropoda > Insecta > Orthoptera > Acrididae > Schistocerca > Schistocerca gregaria. The sequence continues at coordinate 782,968,033 of NC_064921.1, read as the reverse complement.
CATAGTGCTCAGAGCCATTTGAACCATTTTTTGCCATTGTCAGTTTGTATTTTACGTTCTCTCTACTTCGGCCATCATCAGATATTTTGCTGCCCAAACAGCAAAACTCATATATTGCTTTAAGTTTCTAGTTTCCTAGTCTGCCTCCCTTGCCATCACCCGATTTAATTCGACTACATTCTATTATCAAGACCATGTCCATTCTGTTCAACTGCTCTGCCAAGTCCTTTGTTGTCTCTGACAGAATTACAGAGTCATCGTCAATCCACAACATTTTTATTTCTGCTCCCTGATATTTAATTCCTATTCTAAACTTTTCTTTAGTTTCCTTTACCCCTTGCTCAATTTACCGATTGAATAACATCGGGGATAAGCTACAACCCTGTCTCACTCTCTTCTCAATTACCGCTTCTCTTTCACGTCCCTCGACTTTTTATAACTGTCGTCTGGTTTCTGTACAAGTTTTAAATAGCGCTTCGCTCGCTATATTTTACCGCTGCTACCTTCGTAATTTGAAAGTGTCTTCCAATCAACATTGTCAAAAGCTCTAAGTCTGCAAATGCTAGAAACATAGGTTTGTTTTTACCTAATCTGTCTTCTAATATGAGTCGTAAGGTCAGTATTGCCTCGCGTGTTCCTACATTTCTCAGGAATCCAAACTGATCTTCCCTTAGGTCGGCATCTACCAGTTTTTCCATTCTTCTTCTGTAAAGAATTCGTTTTAGTGTCTTGCAACCATAACTTATTAAACTGATAGTTCGGTAACTTTCGCACCTGTCAGCAGTTGCTTTCTTTGGAATTGGGATTATTACATTCTTCTTCTTGAAGACCGAGGGTACTTCGCCTGTCTCATACATCTTGCTCACCATATGGAAGAGTTTGGCCTTGGCTGGCTCTCCCATGGCTATCAATAATTCTGACAGCATATTGTCTACCCCTGGGGCTTTGTTTCGACTAAGATCTTTCAGAGCTTTGTCAAATTATTTTCCCAGTATCATATCTCTCATCTCATCTTCATCTACGTCCACTTTCCTTTCTATAATATTGCTTTCAAGTTCATCTCCGTTGTATAGGTACTCTATATAATCCTCCCGCGTTTCAGCTTCCCTTCTTTGCTTAGGACTGGTTTACCATCTGAGTTCCTGATATTCACACAGCTGCTTCTCCTTCTCCCAAAGGCCTCTTTAATTTCCTGTCGCCTGCTTCATTTGCTGTATTTTTAAATTTCTTTCTTTCATCAGTTAAATTCAGTCTCTCTGGTGTTATCCAAGGTTTTCCACTAGGCCTTATCTTTTTACCTACTTGATCCTCTACTGCCTACACTATTTCATCTCTTAAACCTACCCATTCGCCATCTACCGTTTTTCCTTTCCCTTTCCCTGTTCTAGTGAACCGTTGGCTAACGCTCCCTCAAACTCTCAACAACCTCTGGTTCTTTCAACTTCTCCAGGTCCCATCTTAATTTCCTAACCTTTTCCAGTTTATTCAGTTTTAATCTGCAGCTCATAAGTAATAAATTGTGGTCAGAGTTCACATCTGCGCAAGGAAATGTCATATAATTTAAAAACTGGTTCCTAGATCCCAGTCTATTATACAATCAATCTGGAACCTTCCGATGTCTCCAGATCTCTTCCACGTATACAACCTTGTGTTTTTCATTCTTAAACCAAGTGTTAGCGATGATTAAATTAAGCTCCGTGCAAAATTCTACCAGGCAGCTTCCCATTTCATTCCTTTCCCCCAGTCCATATACACTCCTGGAAATGGAAAAAAGAACACATTGACACCGGTGTGTCAGACCCACCATACTTGCTCCGGACACTGCGAGAGGGCTGTACAACCAATGATCACACGCACGGCACAGCGGACACACCAGGAACCGCGGTGTTGGCCGTCGAATGGCGCTAGCTGCGCAGCATTTGTGCACCGCCGCCGTCAGTGTCAGCGAGTTTGCGTGGCATACGGAGCTCCATTGCAGTCTTTAACACTGGTAGCATGCCACGACAGCGTGGACGTGAACCGTATGTGCAGTTGACGGACTTTGAGCGAGGGCGTATAGTGGGCATGCGGGAGGCCGGGTGGACGTACCGCCGTATTGCTCAACACGTGGGGCGTGAGGTCTCCACAGTACATCGATGTTGTCGCCAGTGGTCGGCGGAAGGTGCACGTGCCCGTCGACCTGGGACCGGACCGCAGCGACGCACGGATGCACACCAAGACCGTAGGATCCTACGCAGTGCCGTAGGGGACCGCACCGCCACTTCCCAGCAAATTAGGGACACTGTTGCTCCTGGGTTATCGGGGAGGACCATTCGCAACCGTCTCCATGAAGCTGGGCTACGGTCCCGCACACCGTTAGGCCGTCTTCCGCTCACGCCCCAACATCGTGCAGCCCGCCTCCAGTGGTGTCGCAACAGGCGTGAATGGAGGGACGAATGGAGACGTGTCGTCTTCAGCGATGAGAGTCGCTTCTGCCTTGGTGCCAATGATGGTCGTATGCGTGTTTGGCGCCGTGCAGGTGAGCGCCACAATCAGGACTGAATACGACCGAGGCACACAGGGCCAACACCCGGCATCATAGTGTGGGGAGCGATCTCCTACACTGGCCGCACACCTCAGATGATCGTCGAGGGGACACTGAATAGTGCACGGTACATCCAAACCGTCATCGAATCCATCGTTCTACCATTCGTACACCGGCAAGGGAACTTGCTGTTCCAACAGGACAATGCACGTCCGCATGTATCCCGATCCACCCAACGTACTCTAGAAGGTGTAAGTCAACTACCCTGGCCAGCAAGATCTCCGGATCTGTCCCCCATTGAGAATGTTTGGGACTGGATGAAGCCTCCTCTCACGCGGTCTGCACGTCCAGCACGAACGCTGGTCCAACTGAGGCGCCGGGTGGAAATGGCATGGCAAGCCGTTCCACAGGACTACATCCAGCATCTCTACCATCGTCTCCGTGAGAGAATAGCAGCCTGCATTGCTGCGAAAGGTGGATATACACTGTACTAGGGCCGACATTGTGCATGCTCTGTTGCCTGTGTCTATGTGCCTGTGGTTCTGTCAGTGTGATCATGTGATGTATCTGACCCCAGGAATGTGTCAAATAAGTTTCCCCCTCTTGGGACAATGAATTCACGGTGTTCTTATTTCAATTTCCAGGAGTGTATAATTGCTATTTTATCTTCTCTTCCTTTTCCTACAATCAAATTCCAGCCACCCATCACAACCAAATTTTCGTCTTCTTTAACTATCGGAATAATTTTTTTATGTCATCAAATATTTCTTCAATCTCTTCATGCATCTGTGGAGCTAGTTGCCTTGTGAGCTTGTACTACTGTGGTAGGCGTAGACTTTGTATCTATCTTGGCTACGATAATGCTTTCACTACGCTGTTCACAGTACATTACCCGCATTCCTATTTTATTATTGATGATTAAATCCACTCCTGCATTACCCCTATTTGGCGTTGTATTTATAACCCTGTATTCAGCTGACCAGAAGTCCTGATGCTCCTGTCACTGAACTTCAATGATTCGCACTATATCTAACTTCAGCCTATCCGTTTCCCTTTTTAAATTTTCTAACCTACCAGCCCCACTAAGAGATCTAACATTCCGCGCTCTGACCCGTGGAATGCCAGCCTTATTTCTCGCAACGACATCCTCCTGAGTAGTCCCCGTCCGGAGATCCGAATGGAGGACTTTTTTTACCTCCGAAATATTTTACCCAAGAGGACACCAACACAATTTAACCATTCAGTAGACCTGCATATCCTCGGGAAAAATCACAGCTGTAGTTTCCCTTGCTTTCGGACGTTCTCGGTACCTGCACAGGAAAGCCGTTTTGTTTGATGTTACGAGGTCAGATCAGTCAATTATCCAGGCTGTTGCCCCTGCAACTACTGAAAAGGCTGCTACCCCTATACAAGAACCACATGTTTGACTGGCTTCTCTACAGATACCACTCTGTTGTGGTTGTACCTATGGTGCGGCTATCTGTATCTGTCCAACAACGGCAAGGTCCATATATAACGATCTATTTGTGTGAAAGAAATCCTTAGCTCCTTTCATTTCACCTCACTGAAATCATTTCCGTTTCCAGATTTTCTAGCTTCCCTACCATGTTTAATCTTCTGACGTTCCACATTTCGACTCGTACACTGTTATCCTTTTGTTGGTTATTGAATCTTTTTCTCGTAGCCACCTCCCTTTGATAGTTTTCTCCAGGAGATCAGAGCGGGGGACTAATCCGGAATTTTTTGCCAATGGAGAGGTCATCATGCCACTTCTTTAATTAGAGACCACATGTACTGTGGATACACATTGTGCGACATTAATAGAGTTGTTTCCATTGCCTTCTGCATCACTGCTGATTCGTCTGTCCTCTTTGACAAGGCCGTTGGCAGAGCGAGGATGTCTTCTTATGCCGGAAGTTTTCAGCCGGCATTTCTGATTATTTTTATACAAAGTTTAAGCAGTGCTTGGGATCTATGCTGGGGCCCTGGACGTATTGATTCCTAGCGAAAGACACGACGCATACACCACGGGTAATAAGTCGCAGTTAGTATATACAACCCCAAGGGAAGTTCTAAAAGGAAGGTTCTTCATTGATTTTAAAAGATAAGATGGTACATCAGGTACGAACCCACACCTGCTGCTGGTTCAACGACGAAAGGGGCCTCAGCGGAGGAGGAAGGACGCATCTTCAAATAGTGGAAGAGGATAGAGTTGCAGCCGACCGGTGTGCCAGAGCTTATTCGAGTACACATCAGGATGGCGGACAGACGTGTATTGACAAGGCGGTCGCCAACAGATGTACCTGCTGTTATCTAGTATGAATGGACACGTGGGACTAGTGTATCTGTCATTCATAAGCGCCTATAGACCATGCATGGTGAAAAGTTCATGGCTGGTCAAATGTTTGGTTGCTGGTGTTGCATGTTCAGAGAAGGGAGGCAGGGCGTGGAGGATGAAGGTCGAAGTGGGCGTCCCTCCACATCCACGAATGAGAACAAAACTGTTAGAGTAAACGACATGGTGTTAGCGGACAGTGCATAACGATGTCAGGCAGCACGTCAGGTGTCCAGGGCTATCATATGGTCAATAATGTGATGGGTTACCGGAAAATGTCTGCAAGATGAGTGCCGAGAAAGCTGGCTCAAGATCACAAGAGTGCAAAAATGTGAATCAGCCTCTATCACTTGATACGCTAAGAGCGAGAAGGAAATGGGTTCCGGTTCAGAATTATCACAGGGATGAGACGCTGGTGTACCACTGTACCCCAAGATACAAGGCGGCCTCAGTGACGTGGAAGCATCCCAGTTAACCAGCGAGGGAAAAATTCCAAGTGTCACCTGCTGCAGGAAAGGTTATGATCACACTGTTCTGGGACGTGAGAGGTGTGATTCTCCCTGATTTCCTCTAGCTAGGGACCATCAATGCGGCACGCTACTGCGACACCCTCAATAAACTGAGGTCTGCCTTCTGACGAAAGGGACGAGGGCCCTTGAGTGAAGGAGCTGTGCTCTTGGACGACAATGCAAAGCCACACACAATAAGGCTCACACAGGATCAGATTTCTCAGGTGGGAGAGACTGGATCACGCGGCGTACAGCCGCGATCTTGCCCCATCGAACTGTCATCTGTTCCCATCACCGAAAGCTGCACTCTCGGGTCGTCACTTCCAAACCGATGCTGGGATGAAGCAGGCTATGCGACAATTCCTTATATAGCAGAGCACCCAGTTTTACCGGAACGATTTCACACTGTATGCACAGTACGACAAATATCTCAATGTCGGTGTGACTATGACAAAAAATAGTGCAAGATGTACATTTCACGATGCCGTGGTGTATTTCTGTTGATAATAAAGTTCTTGAGTGAAAAACAATGACGAAATGTAACAACACGTGACGAAGAAAAAATATTGTGTCCTGAATAAGATAAATATTCTAGGAAAGAAATGGAGAAAACGCGGAGAGAGGAAAGGAATGGGAAACACTGCCTCACTAAAGAACCAGCTACAGAGGAAAGTAATGAAGAGGAACAGCAGGACATAAATGACTCACTTACCATCGAGCTTGGGAAATACAGAGGTGTGTAACTCATCTTCGAAAGAAGTGGCTTACAAAATACTTGTACGACCGATTCCTTAGTACTTCTCGTCAGTCCTGAACCTTTACCATGCTGGATTAATAGAAAAGCTAGTGAAGATCCAACGAAGTGCGGGGCGTTTAGTTACGGAATCGTTTAGCCTATGCGAGAGCGTTACGGAGTTGCTCAACAAAGTGCAGTGGCAGACGCTACAAGAGAGGCATTGTGCATAACGAAGTGCTTTAGTACTGCAACTCCGTTCCGAGAAGGGTCGGACAACATGTAACTTTCTCTCACATGAGTCTCGCAAAATGACCACATCGACAAAATTCGAGAAATTAGAGCTAAAACGGAGGGTTACCGATAAACGTTCTTCCCAAGCCCCATTTGCGAATGAAAAATGGAAGGGTGGTCAGATAGTGGTAACAAGAGTACCCTCCACCATACACCGTAAGATAACTTGCAGGGTAAATGTAACCGTAGGCTTCCGCGGCCGTTGTCAATGTCAGTAAAATTCTTCTGGGTTAGAGACCGCATTGTCATTTATAAAATTCCAACGTTTCGGCGTCTGTTGCAAGACGCCTTCCTCAGGGTGTGTTAGCAACACACCCTGAGGAAGGCGTCTTGCAACAGACGCCGAAACGTTGGAATTTTATAAATGACAATGCGGTCTCTAACCCAGAAGAATTTTACTGACATAAACTTGCAGGGTATACATCTATATGAACACGAAGACGGAAGCAGTAAACAAATTCTCCTACGTTAGGAGTCTAGATCAGGGAGGATGGCTGGAGCAAGTCAGATAGCAGAAGTGAACTGATATTGACAAAGAATACACTCCGATTGTGATCGGATTTGAATACATTGTAGTGCAGAGTAAAATAAGAGAGACATATTTTTTTATGTGTGCCCACACGTCAGTTACGGGCCACTTCAGTGTCAATTGTCATGTTGGGTTGTTTGATGAGTCTTTACCAGATAGATACCGGGTGATCAAAAAGTCAATATAAATTTGAAAACTGAATAAAGCACGGAATAATGTAGATAGAGATGTACAAATTGACACACATGTTTGGAATGACATGGGGTTTTATTAGAACCAAAAAAATACAAAAATTCAAAAAAGTCCGACAGATGGCGCTTCATCTGATCAGAATAGCAATAATTAGCATAACAAAGTAAGACAAAGCAAAGATGATGTTCTTTACAGGAAATGTTCAATATGTCCACCATCATTCCTCAACAATAGCTGTAGTCGAGAAATAATGTTGTGAACAGCACTGTAACGCATGTCCGGAGTTATGGTGAGGCATTGCGTCGGATGTTGTCTTTCAGCATCCCAAGAGATGTCGGTCGATCACGATACACTTGCGACTTCAGGTAACCCCAAAGCCAATAATCGCACGGACTGAGGTCTGAGGACCTGGGAGGCCAAGCATGACGAAAGTGGCGGCTGAGCACAAGATCATCACCAAACGATGCGCGCAAGAGATCTTTCACGAGTCTAGCAATATGGAGTGGTGCGCCATCCTATAAACATCGTACGTTCCAGCAGGTGTTTATCAGCCAGGCTCAGGATGATGCGATTCTGTAACATATCGGTGTGCCTTTCACCCGTCACGGTAGCCGTTACAAAACCAGAATCAGGCATTTTCAACCCATACCGTGACTTTCTCGTCGTGCAATGGAGTTTCCACGACAATTCTAGGATTTTCGGTAGCCCAAATTCTGCAGTTGTGGGCGTTGACAGACCCTCGGAGCGTGAAATGAGCTTCGTCGGTCCACAACACGTTACTCAACCAATCGTCATCTTCCGCCATCTTTTGAAACGCCCACACCGCAAATGCCCCCCGCTACACTAAATCGCCAGTTCACTAAATCGCTAGTTCATGATGCCGATGGATTTTGTGCGGATAGCATCGGAGGGTACGCCTAAGTAGTGTATGGATTGCCGGTGCGACGTGCGACTGCACCAGCGCTGACATTCCCGTGCATAGACGAACCCGCTACAGTCTCCATTTCATCCTGAACTGTTTCAGCAGCATTACGCCTTGTGCTTGGTCGGCCACTACGGGGTCTATCGTCTAAACAACCCGTGGCTTCGAACATCGAAATCATTCTCACCACAGCCGCATTTGTCAACGGACCTTTACCCGTTCGAATCCCCTTCCTATGGCGATAGGATCGTAACGCTGAACTAGCACATTCCCTATTCTGACAATACAGCTTCACTAAAAGCGCCTTTTCAGGTAACGTCTACACGCTGCGCTGCTGGCGCATCTGATTCTCTCTCTCATTACAGCTCCTTTTACACACGATTGTCATGCGCAGTCACTGACGTTTTGCTGTCTAGCGCCATCTGTCGGACATTTTGAGAACTTTGTTTTTTTTGTTCTAATAAAACCCCATGTCATTCCAAGCACGTGTGCCAATTTTTACCTCTCTATCTACATTATTCCGTGGTTTATTAAGTTTTCAAATATATACTGACTTTTTGATCACCTGGTGTATTCTAAATAAACTTTGATTTGTTACCTTTCAATTACCCCCTAACGGAACAATAGGATACCTGCAATTTTTTTATGTAAAACACGTGTGATCAAGCTTTGAAGAGCTTTTACGTAAATTTCTACAAATCTGGTAGCAGCGTTCTAACATACACTAAATAACAATGTAACTTTTACTTGAAGTGGTTTTTACGACTGTTCCGTTTCAACGGTATTTATTCATAAATATTAAACTCAATTTTTCCAACGCGGTGTTTCATCCCCTTAACGGGCGTATTAGCACGTATAAAAAAATGTTTCTCTTTTTTTGCTCTACTCTACAACATACTCAAACCCGATCAAACTCAAAGTGTTTCCCTAAGGTAGGTTTACTTGTGAGAAGTGTGGGAGGATGTCATACCACTGATGAGAATGATATAGGGAGTGATTAAAAACAGACAACCATTCTGAAGTCAAAATTGTGCAAAATGCAATATTGGACTGCGGGCTGCCTTCACTGGCGTTACAGGATGACAAACAACACGGAGAACGTGTATTGATACGATAGCTGGGTACACAGAACTACGATGAAGCCCGAGAGAGAACGCTAAACCATGAGAATCATATCAAAGCGACAAATGGGGTGACTCCGTTGAATGTAATCACACAACTGGCGTCGCTCGTTTGCAGTCGGAGAGGGAGGTAGTCGAGCGAACGAGAAAGTCTACATGTAGTTGGAGGTTGATGTGTTGTGTTCAACGTACTGCACAGTTAAAGTACTGCTGCCGCGTGGCAAGAAATGCGTGTAGCAAGATGCAGCCACGTCGGTGAAGCTGCTGCAGCTGCTGTTCCGTCTGGAAGTTCAAACTCGTGCAGTCATAACCGTAACCAACTACGTTGGAGGTTAAGGGGATCAGCCTGTTTTGCTGAGACGCAGTGACTGATCATTCCCCATTTAAGCTAGGGGTCTGCTATACGGACGCAGTCCCAACTGTCAAAGAGGTGGTTTTCACTGTATTGCAGCGACTCCATCAAGGAAGATGTCCGCTTAAAACGTAAGTATCACCATCTAAAGTGAATGATCAACCCCTCTGAAAATGAGTATTACCGAAATTTGTTTACAGACTTCGATTTTTCAGCATGTTAGGCATCATTACCATGAAATTTCTTCCCTCTCGGTAGTTTCGTTGAGGGTACTGAATCTCTCACATGATTGATTGCTTATTAATTCGTACTCAGCTGTTTCTTTGTTTACGGCCTTGTGAGGCCACCCACGCACCTGTGGTGCCTCGCGATGGGATTGGGAAGGTTCGATGTGCTACAAGGAGAAGCACAAAATGAAGAAGTGTTTGGAGAAGCCCATACAAGAACTTTATCAGGAGGAGGAGCAAGATAGTGGGAAATAAGCTTCGACATTCAGGAATAGCTCATCTAGTGCTGGAAGTTGCAGCAGAAGGGATTTGCAGCTCTTTTATTTTTTCGTGTTTGCAGTCCAAAATTATTGAAAGTAGGTTCCGACATGTTTAGACACCTCTGTGCCATCGTCAGTGGGTTTTGTTTATTGAACAACTGTAAAAAGCGAATATATTTTAAGTTATAACTGATCTAACAAAATGAGGCCTCGTTTTGTTAGATCTGTTATAACCTAAAACATTTTCACTTGTTACAGTTATTCAATAAACATAAACCACTGATGATGGCGCAGGGGTGTCGGAACATGTCTGGGTAACAAGGAAAAAACAGTGTTTTGCATAGAAGCCGTAACCTATGTCCAATAGTTACGTAGATGTGAAAAAGATTAGCGGAAGATAGGAAAAGATGGAGGGCAGCATGGAAAAAATAAAATAAAAAAGCAATGTAGAAAAAGCAATAACTTATAGCTGAACACTTAGCCCTTTCACACTGATGTCATCATGTGCTCTCAGGGCATGATATTCTAGGGATTAGCCAGGCGACAGGACTCCTGAGTTCTTGAACAGCACCTGCAGATCAGACTTGGGGTGCATTCCAGTTTCAGAGGTAATGTAATGTACGCCGCAATCAGAGGAAGGGTGTTCCAAGGTACCAAGTGCTACGCAGTGGAGAGCACTATAGTCATATACTGTGCATACAGCTCTTCTTGGCAAACATCCTGAACACCAGTGTGAACATCTACCGTATTGGAGGAGGCCAGCGTTTCCAAGTCCAACGCCGAGTGATGCAGTGATCTGGGTATGGCGTCACAAACTGCGATTGGAGGCTTGTCCTCTTATCACATTATTACACAACCATGAGCTATTACGTACAGTCTTATCATACATTCTAAGAAAAAAAAACGAGGCCATAAAGGAATTATCTGAATGAGACGGAAATCGGTAGACACGATGTATGCACACAGACAAACAAATGATTACAATTAAAAAAACTGGATGACTTGTTCAAGAGGAAGAGCTTCACAAATTGAAGAAGCAAGTAACGCGTTAGTCCATTTCGGGTCCTAATAAATAGAACAGATTTTTTTTTATTCGCCTTTAAGTATTTTTCATGCAATAGGGTTCGTCAAAGTTTACAGTGGTGTCACTTTTTATACAATAATCATTTACATGAACAGAAAATAACAGGCGGTAACTAACTTAATTAAAAGACTTTATCACTTAGGTAAAAAATATACACTATGTGATCAAAAGTATCCGGACATCTGGCTGAAAATGACTTAAAGGTTCGTGGCGCCCACCATCGGTAATGCTGAAATTCAGTATGGTGTTGGCCTATCCTTAGCCGTGGTGACAGCTTCCACTCTCGCAGGCATACGTTCAATCAGGTACTGGAAGGTTTCTTCGGGAATGGCGGCCCATTCTTCACGGAGTGCTGCACTGTGGAGAGGTATCGAAGTCGGTCGGCGAAGCCTGGCACAAAGTCGGTGTTCCAAAACATCCCAAAGGTGTTCTATAGGTTTCAGGTCAGGACTCTGTGTAGGCCAGTCCATTAGAGGTATGTTATTGTCGTGTAACCACTCCGCCACAGACCGTGCATTATGAACAGATGCTCGATCGTGTTGAAAGATGCAATCGCCATCCCCGAATTGCTCTTCAACAATGGGAAGCAAGAAGATACTAAAACATCACAGTGTACCTAGAAATGTTTAGGAGTGTGGAAATCTCGCGTACAGACGTATGACACAAGTGACACCCAGTCACCTGAACACGTTCGAAGTCCGTGAATTCCGCGGAGCGCACCATTTTGCTCTCTCACGATGTCTAATGACTACTCAGGTCGCTGATATGGAGTCCCTTTCAGTAGGTAGCAGCACAATGCACCTAATATTAAAAACGTATGTTTTTGGGGGTGCCCGGATACTTTTGATCACATAGTGTATTACAATTATTAGTTTCTAGGAATTCTTCAACTGAATATAATTCACTGTATTCTAGCCAAGTTTGTCATATGCTCATATATTTATTTAGCGGTACTGTACGAGCTGAGTATGGTAGGTTACTGGAAAATTTTACACTCAAGTATTTATAGTTATTACGGATTAAAGCAAGTCTTGATTAAGTCAAATCCAATAAGTGACTATTTCTGGTGTTGTACATCACATCTCATGATGAATTTTTCTTGATTGTCTCTGTCATACATCAAACAATCGTATATATACAGGCTAGGTAATGGCATTATGCCGAGACATTTAAAGTGATTTCTGCATGACTCTCTGAATGCTGATTTTACTAAACATCTGCTTGTTTTCTTCTGCCATTTGAAAATATTTTTAGCTCCTGGGGAACTGCCTAAGAGCAGTATTCCACACTGCAGGAGAGAATGGAAGAAAGCAAAATATGATTGGAGCAACAATTGTTTGTCACACTGTTCCTTAATTTACACAAAAAAAAACGTAAATGAGCTAGTTTGCTCCAGAGACATTTTTCTCCACTTGGCACACTAGTTTCATACCATGGAAGCAGTTATTCGGCTTGGCACTGATAAACACAGTCCCAGATACTGCAACAGGACACATGCTAGGGATCACGAGGTGTGTGTGCAGTAGCAAGCGGTGCCGTTGACGTCAGAGAGAACCCAGCCAGCACTCAGTATCCCGCAGTCGCCATAACGTATTGTGTTGAAATTGCGTTTATGACCGAAAACAATATTATTCATGGCAGTGTGAATTTTTTATTAGTGACTAGCGATTGAGCACAGAGATACGCCATACTTATCAGTCTATTGAGGGACTTTTTAGATTAAGTTTTTAAGTGGAAAAATAATGGTTTGGCACGCAATCGCCAATTGTACTAATCATAGCAGACAAGTACGTCATGTCCTCGAGATGCATTCAAGATATTCTTGAGAGCTGCTTTTCCAAAGTAAGAGGATGGGGGAATTCTATGACTACCCATTGCTTACCACCATCTCTCAAAGAATTGAGTGTTCGATTTTGAGCCGTAAAGCGAGTGAAACCCTATCAGTACCTTATGCGAGAAAGAGTGAGAATTTGATACTTTAAGTGCCAATAGATTGGCGGAAACTCGAGATATGACTGTAGAACCTTCATCTTCTGAGAAGTAAGACACCTGTCGTCTACAGGAAAGTAAATGTGACAACAAGGAACTAGAAGAGCTTCAGAGTGAGAGAATTTTTGAGAGTTGCGCCGAATACGAAGGGGCAAATATTTCAGATTTCAAGGAAAATGTTGAGCTGCTAGAGATAATTACAGGAGATGTTGCTACTAGAGTCTAACGCGAACACTCCGAATTAGCACACTGTTATGTATACTATATGTCAGCTGAGTGATGATACTTAAAGTTACTACTGTTCTTATACTGAATGCCAAAGAATACTTTTTTTTGTTGCTCACCACAGTAATTTTCGTAGATAACATGCAGTTTACACCTCTAAATGTAAAGGAGGTATACTCAGTGAGAAGACAACTAAGGAATATGAAATTCATTTTTCTGAAGCATTTTTCCTTCTTCTGTATCGGCAGTATTCAGAGGTGTTAAAAGTATCTCAAGAAAATATTGAAATATAGTGGTTTTGATCAATCAATGGATATTTATTTTAATGTATTGATTGGCGACTCCATGGGGTGTTGTGTGCACCACAACCAAATAGTGGATAGAATTGGAAGGAAAATCAGCATTGGCAGTATTTTGGTGTTTTATTGTCAGGAAAATCGATTTTCGGTCACTTAGTGACCATCCTCAGTGCTGTAACATACAATTAAAATTGGTAGGCACTGGTATCAAGCTATAACCACAAGCTTAGAGCGATCACATATGTGTTTATAACTTGATACCAGTGCCTACCAATTTTAATTGTATATTACAGCACTGAGGATGGTCACTAAGTGACCGAAAATCGATTTTGCTGACAATAAAACAACAAAATACGGCTAATGCTGATTTTCCTTCCAATTCTATTTTAATGCATTTTACCACATGGACATATTATAATTTTTGGAGACGAAGTCTGATATCATGGAGAAAAGAACAGCAAACAAAACGAGACTATTACGTAACGACGAATATGGCGTTCGCAAGAAGTTCTGGTGGCACCCTCTTGCCCCGCGCATTCCATTGAAGCTTATAGGCACACGCTGCACACATGTTTAACTCACAGGCAGATATCAATGTAATCGAGATTTTCCATGTTTTCGTGCATTATCACTATTATTATTATTATTATTATTATTATTATTATTATTATTATTATGCCTTATATTAGTTGAAACTATTTTTTCTATGGTCAGTGAAATGCTATTGTTAAGCTTCTGAAGGACGTCAACCTCTTTTACCATCTCATAGGCTCCCACAGGATTAGACCACATAGACGTGTAGTATGGAGAAAACTTCTACAATGTCATTTTAAACTCTTTAACTTTATTAAAAGATTTTCTTCTTCAATTCTGCAAAGCTATGTTAAAAGCTTTTTTCAGTTTCTTTTTTCACTCTCAGCTCTCTTATTACTTTCGCATTTTTTCCCTTGTTGATAGTTTTCATTCTGATCAAAGTCTTCGTTTTTTATCGGGCTCAGATCGAAGTGGGACTCATCACTGAAGACAATTTTACTCCAGTCAACGAGATTCCAGGCCGAAGACGCGTCTGGAAACGTCCCGGACAGCGGTGGAACAGCGACCTGTTCGTCGCCTGGCAAGAGTGATGGTCTGGGGTCCCCTTCGGTTGTCGACTGCGGCATACTTACAGCAAAGCGTTATATCGACGATATTCTGTGCACCGTTGTGTTGCCGTTCATAGAAACCGCTCCTGGGTTTACATTTGAGCACGATAAAGTGCGCCCACGCACGGTGAGAGTTTCTACTGCTTGTCTTCGTGCCTGCCAAACACTACCTTGGCCAGCTGTCTCTTCTGAATTGAGAACATTTGGAGCATTATAGGCGGGGCCCGCCTATCAGCTCGGAATTTTGACGATCTAACGCGCCCATTGGACAGAATATCCCTCGAGAGGACATCCAACAAATCTACCAGTCAGCGCCAAACCGAATAATTGATTGTGTACAAGGCATAGGTGGACTGGTGCATTATTCATTTGCTCAGTTTGTGAAGCTTCTTCTCTCGAATAAATAAATTTTTTCAGAAATTATAATCATTTGTTTGTCTGTATGTGCACGTCACATTTACCGATTTGTTTCCAATTAGGATAATTCATTCGTGGTACGCCCTTTTTGTGCCGTAGAGTGTATTTTCTTTTCTTCTCATTATTGTTGGTACCTTCTTTTTAGTTATTTAATACATTTTTTTTTTACTTTAGTAGCTTTTTGCCTTGTCCGCCCTCCGTACCGCCAGCCACACTGTTATTTTCTTTTTCTTCTCTGCCTTTTCAAGCAAATGTATTGAAATTGAGGTTGTGCACCGTGATTTAGGATTCTAATGGATGTACAAAAACTACATATAAAAGAACTCAAATAATGGTTAATGTACTGTTGTTGAAAATAATAATAATTACTATAATGATACTTGTCTCCTACAGTAGGTTCTAGGGTACATACCACAAGTAAATACAACAGCAAATAAATAAATGATCCGAACGCTGTAGATGTGTGTTTTTAGTTCCCTCCGCAAATTGCAACTGTTGCGAGGTAATAGCCCATGAAATTACGATAATTTACACTAGATTAGACTCTAGCTTGTTCTATGGATACAAAGTAAAACTATAGTCGCGGTTACGTAGCTTGCCAGAAAATTAATAATAGAGAATACTTATTTTACTCACAGACTGGGTATTTGTGTTGTCCTCATCATTTCATCATCATTCATAAAAGTGGCGAGCTTGGACTGAGCAAAGGTTGGGAATTTGTACGGGCGCCGATAACCGCGCAGTTGAGCGCCCCCATAAACCAAATATCATCATCATCATTTTACGCATAACTGATGAAGCTAAAATTAATCTTCATTCCACTTATGCTTTGTCAAGTGGTCCACAAATATGCGAACAGATAAAAAAAACATTAAAACTAATTTTCATTTACAGAATAATATTATAGTTTTCGTACACAGCTAGAGATATTCGCAGTGTCGTAGCTTATCGGTAGCGCTGGTGGACACGGCGCCTCGAAAACACCCGGTGGCGCGGCGGGCGGCGCTCTGAACATCGCCGCCAAAGGAGAACATCCAGGCCGCCGGCCAGCGAGGACCGCCAGGAGCCCTATTTGTATCGTTCATACAGATCAGTGTAGTAGGTTAGTGTCGGCAGTGACGTCTTTTTGCGGTTTTTCATCGAAATATCCTGTTCAGTAAGCTCCTGAGACTTGTTACCGAACGGTCCTCCGACCGATTTTACGACAACTGTACCGAGAGGTTTTGGATTTCGGTCTGGCCCTGTCGATCGGAGAGCTGTGATTTATGTACACCTATAATTTTTTTATTTTAAACATATTTAGCGGTTTTAGCTTTGGATTTAGTGATTGTGTTATTAAAGAATCACCAGAGGACGCATCCGGTTGGAAAGTGAGTTTGTAATAGACTACTCTCCTCTGTTAGAAATATGGTTAGGTTAGGTCGTTACTGTGATTACATCAAAAAAAGGTTTTCGGACAATATTCTCTCAAAATACGTGTTATTGTTATGCAAATAAGGGTTTAAACATCATTAAATATGAAGACATCGCCTCTGCTTACGTATGAGTGTGAAGTGACGTTACTAGTGCCTTTGTGTACTTTTTCCCACAAATGGGTTAGTTAGCAATTATCGAAATGTCTTTACAACTGTCAAGTAACAATGGAAAGCAATTATTTGATGCCTGATATTGGAAACCTTCTAAACTATCACGCATTTATGACTTACGCAGCACCGTTTGGCAACGAAGTCAGCCTACGTTCCTCTACACAATACTACAAGGATTGAGGACTGCATGTCCGTTGTTAGCCGTGGCCAAGTAGTTAGAGCGCGTGAATGCGATACGAAAGGCCACAGGTTCGTGGATGCAAATTTTTTTTTCCACTTCATATATGCAACATGTTCTTAGACATTGTTATTCGTGTATGTTAAGATTTTTCTGCAATATTTGTTATTACGCACATGTGAGAGCGCACTTCCTCAGTAATGATTTCGTGATTTGTGTGAGTTTAAAGTACGAAATATAAAATTGCTGTGAGTGAAACAACCGACAGTGACCTTTATATTTTTTCTTGTCAGAAATAAATCACCATTTTTTCCGAATATGCAGCGATTTCCGAATATGCGGTTAGACAGGAATCTAAGGGCACAACTTAAATTACTAGGAATGTAACTAGCAGCATTCATCTTCATAATTTTGCTTGTCACAAGTATTTATCTGCGATCGCATCCTCAACCACAGTAGACAGAGATGAAAGATCTCTGTCGTAATATTTTTAGACTGTAGCACCATATACGAAACATTTTCATTCATGACAGACATGTTATAAACTTCGACGAACTGCAGGAGCTCTCGGAAATGCGTTTTCTCTTTTTTGAATTTTGTTTTTAAGACCAGAATCGTTGACGCATCATATAGGGAAGTGGCCTACTTAATCATTTGGGTCTCTAGGGGCGTGTTATAAGCACATTCTGTTTACCGTCTTATTATTTGAAACTCTCAGAATCAATTTTTCGGGTGTTTTTGTTAGATGTATTAGTACAATATGGTACTATACACTATTCCTAGCCAGCATCTCGTGGTCGTGCGGGTTCCCGGGTTCTATTCCCGGCGGGGTCAGGGATTTTCTCTGCCTGGCTGCCTGGTGATGGCTGGGTGTTGTATGTTGTCCTTAGGTTAGTTAGGTTTAAGTAGTTCTAAGTTCTAGGGGACTGATGACCATAGATGTTAAGTCCCATAGTGCTCAGAGCCATTTGAGCCACTATTCCTAACTCATTTCCGGAAACATAAAATCCAAAACACAATGTCAGTGTCAATGAGAATAAGAAGAAATAATGCGGCATGTACGACAATCTTCAGAATACAGTCAAATACGCTATCATTATTACGCATGCATGGAAACATGCGGTCAGAGAAACTGTAAAAAAATTTTATGCATTTCAACTGAGAATCACGGAAATGGATGTAGTGCGCCTGATACTGTTAAGGAGGAGGTAAGGGCGATGAAAGCGGGCACGTCAGCTCGATGTAATGTGGAGTCACGTGTTATGGCAATGTAAACGCAATTTTCGATACTTGGAAGAATAGCGCGCATCTGTCGTGTGCTGGCCGCTTTGTGTTCGTGGCGCTGTGCGCGCTGCAGTGCGCATGCGCGGATCTACGGCCGCTTGCTTTTGATTGGCTTGCGCGACACGAACCGACAACAGATCTTCAGTTCTCTAGACCCGAACGGTATCGTTACCGAAATGCGTACTGCAATACGAGTACTCGACCGTTAGGTGCTATTAAGTCCCGAAACGATCGGCACAATGTCGGAAACATACAGAATAGGCACCCAGGACAGTGTTGTAAATGGCGGGCACCTGAGCACCAGTCTGCTAGTCCAAGATCACTCCTAGTTGCTCGTTAGTTCCGGACGTTACACCGAGTTGTTGACAGGTAGCTCTACCGTTAAACATTCAGTGTACTTGGACACACGCCCATGTCGGGATTTCTGCTTGTAGCTGTTACAGGCTGTGAACAGTGTAACAGTTCATTTACACAAGTTCAGTACAATATATTTACTTAAAGTGCAGTTGTCTCACCTAATCTTTTTGTTCTCTGCCGGCCGCGGTGGTCTAGCGGTTCTAGGCGCGCAGTCCGGAACCGCGGGACTGCTACGGTCGCAGGTTCGAATCCTGCCTCGGCCATGGATGTGTGTGATGTCCTTAGGTTAGTTAAGTTTAAGTATTTCTAAGTTCTAGGGGACTGATGACCACAGTAGTTAAGTCCCATACTGCTCAGAGCCATTTTTTTATTTTTATTTTTTTCGCTGTCCATATTTCTATGGCAACAGATCCTTTGGCCACCTTCCACTCATTTATCATTAGCAGCGAGGGAACTTAACAGTTACTGACTCGTATCGTAACTATACTTATATTGAAATACGAGAAACCATTTTCACGCTTTTATAGCCAAATATCGTCGAATAAAGAAAAAATCCAGTGTTCACGTTAATGCATTTAAGATAAGTACAGTAGAATATTACACACGCTCACATTATACTATACTGTTATTGCTGTATATAACAGTGAGTTAGACAGAGAAGAAGGCTCTGATCACCAGTAAGTTCTTCAGATACATCTTGAGCCTAATTAGTAGCTAATCTTCTTATGGTGGCTTTGGCAAGGAACTGAATATATTTGTTCCTGACTGATGGGCACATTTTTGGACCTAAGTACGTTGTTATAAGCCTTCCAGCGATTTTTCTGTTCTGTGTACTGAACATGCGACATCAAATGTAGATTGAAAAACATGCATATACAAACGGTGACGAGAAAGAAACTAGACTGCTCACATTACTAAGAAATTACACTGGAGAGCCAAAGAAGGTACACCTGCCTAATATCATGTAGTGCTCGCGCGAGCACGCAAAAGTGCGCAACACGACATGTCATGGACTCGAGTAATGTCCGAAGTAGTGCTAGAGGTAATTGACACCATGAATCCTGCAGAGCAGTCCATAAATCCGTAAAAGTACTAGGGGCTGGAGATTTCTGAAAAACTTGTTGCAAGGCATCCCAGATATGCTTAATAATGTTCATGTCTGGGGAGTTTGGTGGCCAGCGGAAATCTATAAACTCAGAAAAGTGTTCCTGGAGCCACTCTGTAGCAGTTCTGGACGTGTGGGGTGTCGCATTGTCCTGCTGGAATTGCCCAAGCCCGTCAGAATGCACGATGGGCATGAAAGGACGTAGATGATAATACAGGATGCTTACGTACGTGTCTCCTGTCAGAGTTGAATCTAGACGTATCATGGGTCCTCTATCACTCCAACTGCACATGCCCCACACCATTACAAAGCCTCCAACAGCTTGAAAAGTTCCCTGCTGACATGCAGGTTTCATGGATTCATGAGACTGTCTGCATAACCGTACACGTCCATCCGCTCGATACAATCTGAAACGAGACTTATCCGACCAGGCAACATGTTTCCAGTCATCAACAGTCCAATGTCGGTGTAGACGGGCCCAGACGTAGCGTAAAGCTCTGTGTTGTGCAGTCGTAAAGGATACACGAGTGGGCCTTCGGCTCCGAAAGCTCCGAAAGCCATATTGTTTAATTGAATGGTTCACACACTGGCAATTGTTGATGGCCCAGCATTGAAATCTGCAGCAGTTTGCGGAAAGGTTGCACTTCTGTCACGTTCAACGATTTTCTTCAGTCGTCGTTGGTCCCGTTCTTGCAGGATCTTTTTCCGGCCGCAGCAATGTTGGAAGTTTGATTTTTTACCGGATTCCTGATATTCACGGCACACTCGTGAAATGGTTGTAAGGGGAAATCTCCACTTCATCGCTACCTCGGAGATGCTATGCAGCATCGCTCGTGCGACAACTATAACACCACGTTAAAACCCACTTAAATCTCGATAACCTACCATTGTAGCAGCAGTAACCGATCTAACAACTGCGCCAGACACTTGTTGCCTCGTACAGGCGTTGCTGACCGCAGCGCCGCATTCTACTTGTTTACGTATATCTGTATTTGAATACCCATCCCTATACCAGTTTCTTTGGCGCTTCAGTGTATGTGTCATGGCTACTCAGTGCCTGTGGACAGATTTATTGCAGGCCGTTACAATTACAACAACTTAAAGAAGGCCTGCACAATCGTTACATTGGCATGAAGTGCACTATATGCTTGGATACGCAAAAGACTGACATTTCACGACAACTGCAGGACGTACGTGGCAGTAACGTTATCTATAATCTGTATGCGAGGAAAGATAGGGATTCGTATTTGTTGAACATAAGCTTTACCTTAAATACTATCCCACCGACTCTGAAAACGCAAAAAATAAGATAAAGTCTTCTTTCATTTCCCTGCTGCATACTGTCACCAGCAAAGGGTTGCACGGTAGACACCAAGCCTAGGTTGATCTCTGTACCATAATTTCTTATTGTGACCAAGAGATGGCTGCACAGTAGAAAACGATGTCTGCTCTGGTATTATCCGTTCATCATAAGAATAAACCTGATGTAAACAAACACTAACGCGATGATTGGTCAGAAGCCGTAGCACATGTACTCTGGTGTTGGGCCGGCCGCAGTGGTCTCGCGGTTCTAGGCGCGCAGTCCGGAACCGTGCGACTGCTACGGGCGCAGGTTCGAATCCTGCCTCGGGCATGGATGTGTGTGATGTCCTTAGGTTAGTTAGGTTTAAGTAGTTCTAAGTTCTAGGGGACTAATGACCACAGCAGTTGAGTCCCATAGTGCTCAGAGCCATTTGAACCATTTGAACACTGGTGTTGTTGCGCTCTTGGAAGTAGATCCTACTTACGTATTAGATAGTTTATTACTAATTTACGTAGTTTTTATTTCAAAAATCGTGTACAGTCACAGCCTCTGCAGCGTGCGCTCTGATTGTCGCAGTGTTAACGCAAATTATGAAAATGGCTGAGGCTGCTTTCTGTTCCGTAATGAATCGCGTGCCGAACACCGTTAAAAAGTGCCGAGAAATAGGCTGTTCTTATTGTTTTTCATAAATTTGCGGAGATAATCGGCTTTGAAGTTTTCCTGGCTTCGTATATACTGCAGTTAATAAAGGAGTCCATGTTATACGTGTAGTGTACTTAGTAGCGTAATGCACCTGGAACCAAATGCAGTTACTCTCGACTTGGTTCCAAACTCCCCCGTATATTTTCTTTTTCGTTCTATTTGAAATACCCACATCTCGTAACTATAAAATTCGTCATCATTTTTTTAATGAATAAGGCATGTCTTTGTTTCTAATTACATATTGGACGCGAAATTCCTGTTTCCATTTCAAATAGAAATTCTTAACTATCGATGTTTTATGGAAGACAGTTCATAAAAGTGGTTCAGATTAAGAAATGGTAACAATTTATTTTTTAAGGCATAAATGAAAAACCAAATACTCTATATTTGGACTATGTCCATCGTTTTACACCACATAGGTAGACAAGTATGGTAGGAACACGAAAGCAATCATTTTCGCAGCATCAAGCACATCATACAAATGCTGCATTTTTACGTTTGCTACTGTACCATTACAATACGAACACAACAGAACTGATCTGGAGCCAAGCTGCGCGATTTGGCCCGAGAAGAACAAGACTGTTTAGGTGCCATACATACAGGAACTAATGCACGCAGCTTTTTCACACGTCACTGTCGAACGCTGGCGGGATATAGAGCGGCTCGTCATAAAAGAGGATCAAAGTAGCAGGGGACACTTCCAGGTCTCAAATGTATATCTCGGATTCGGATAAGGTAGGAGCTAATAGATTACCAGACGACTGACTGTAAGTGTTACCTTCTGTGGCTTCAATATTTAACTATACGGGAAAAAAAATGGTTCAAATGGCTCTGAGCACTATGGGACACAACTGCTGTGGTCATTAGTACCCTAGAACTTAGAACTACTTAAACCTAACTGACCTAAGGACATCACACACATCCATGCCTGAGGCAGGATTCGAACCTGCGACCGTAACAGTCCTGCGGTTCCGGACTGACACGCCTATAACCGCGAGACCACCGCGGCCGGCACGGGGATATCCTTCAATAGTCTAGTGTTACAAACAGTTTACTCAGAAAAATTACCCTGTGGTTAAGTCAGAGATTTTGATCATTCTTGTTTTTAATTACAATAGTACACTAGCTAAAACGGATATCGTGTTGCGGTATTCGTCGAGTCGTCTAAGGAACGTATTTTGGAAGATTTGCAGTGTATTACTTCATTCTGCTTAAAAATTAAATGACATTCGAAGCTCTATTGCTCCTCTGCTCGTCTCCTTTTACGTGTGAACTGCAGCTGGCCACATCAACTGCACGCCGGCTGCACCAGATGACCGGCCACTGTTGTCCCAGTTAAATGCGCCGGTAAAGCTGTTGGTTGACCCGTATTATCGCTAAATCGATGTGCGCGTAACGCACAGCACGATACGTACCTTTTTATCGTACTTGACAGTACTCGAGAAAGCTTGGCTGCAGTCCCAGGTGAAACGGAAATCCAATGAGGTTCCATCAAACACGGAAGAACAGATAGTGCAGTGTTTACATCAGGTTTTTTCTTATGATGATCGGATTATAATAACGGTAACTGTTTCTTTCTAAGTACTATGCTTGATTTAAGATGCAACAGTGTCATCAATTAATAATTTGCCATATCCATTATGCTTATCAAATACCACAATATTATTCTCAACCATCGTGCATGTGCCGTACCTGTTAAGTGTCACAATACTCTAAAATGCCTGCAAAAATACGTCTGCTATGTAAAAGAAATGCAACTGTTATAATTTTAATTTCTGTATATACACACAATCATGTAGTACGCAGAGCCCTAAAGTATCTACTCCAATGATAGATTTATGTGCCTAATAACATTTGCCATTCCAGATGGCAGATCTAATGAACTGATGTCATTAAATTAATCTGTCCAGGCTTATAACTGCAGAAAAAGACGTGTTAGCTAAAGGAGTCAGCAAAGTTATTGGTAACCGTCTTACAGATTTTATAAAGTGTATGCAGACTACATATTACTTGGCTAAAGAACATGTTATTACGAGGATGGAAACCACTACAGAATGGATCTTATGTTATATCCCTGTGCTAGACCGTTTAATTATGTATACAGTTACTTGTATCTTTCTTTTAATTATTCCGATACGGATTATAATTACGTTACTTCGACAATTATTGGTAACTGCCCGCCGCTATGGCTGCTGTAATCACATTATTTCATGTCTGTTTTCTGTTTATTACGACATCAGTAACATTGTCTCTCCAGACCGACAGTGTCACGCTATCACACTGCAATGCTAAAGAAGCAGATCCTGTAATATTTTACAGTCACTTTTTACAAGCTTTGTTTATTGGAGATCTAAACATAATGATTATAGTTGTGGACCTGTTATTAAGCGTATATTTTAACTGTAGCAACATCAAGGGTTGTTAGACTCTTTGACGTAATTTCCAGTTGTAATCCAACATATTTTAGAACTTAACTACTTCCACATCTACACCTACGTATTTGTACATATAAAGAATAACCTCACTGTGGTACGTGTTAATTTTTGGAGCTTCACTGTGCTTGCAGAGTGTAAGGCATCTCACAATAAAAGATAGGTAATTTTATTTATTTCCGAGGTATCAACTCTGACGTTGTCTTTTGAGATGCCAAATCTCTGTCACCATCCTTGGTTGGCTTTCTTGTAAGTCAGCGTTTATAAGCAGTGTATGACGTTCTTCCTTTTTACTGTTATACAGTAATAAAGCATCTTATTCCTTCCTTCCCTAATAAGACAACTGTGTTTTGCGCCCACAAGCGCGCGCGCGCGTTTGTGTGTGTGTGTGTGTGTGTGTGTGTGTGTGTGTGTGTGTGTATTTGAGTGGTGGTACTTTAGTTAGATATTTGTGTAGCTGATTACAGGTTTTATTATTTCATGGAGCATAGTTTACCAAATTGTAGCTATAGAGACTGTATACACACTTTACATATTTTGCTACTGCTTCCACGTAAACTTTAATTTTACGACGCGCTTTAGAGTATTGTGACGTCGTAGATATGGTAAAGCATTTGATTTAAGGTTTACAACGTTTTTTCTTGTACTTAACTTCAATTAGGTCCTAGAGATGTAGATAATCGATATAAACATTGCACTTTTCGTATTGCTGACTTATTTTGCCGACTTTTTTTGTATATTATAACGTCATAGATGTGGGAAGCCTTGCCATCTTGGTTCTGATTAAAAACTTAACTGAAAATTGTTGTAGGCCTGTTTCATTTATAATAATAACAATAACTGGCAATGAATATCTTCGATTATATTTTTTATAGTGAATAGCGTGATGTATTCTTTTGTCCCTTCTGAATAAGTACTTTACAACACTTTAAATACTATAATATTTAATTTCAGAGTATATTGTGACTTACATGACATCAAAAGTAAGCCAAATTAGTTACATTTGGACTGTCAATCAGCTTGCAAGCTTCCCTGCTAACCATACTATCTTAGATACCAGGAGCTAGAAGCCAGGTCAGGTTATTTTTACGACATTGATTCTTTTGGCCTCTCTTCTAAAATTTTAACTGTTATTAGACACAGAAAACTAACTCTGGGTAGTCTTCGGAATTCTGGGCACTATATGAGGGTGCGTATATGGGGAAAATAAAATTATAACTGTTGCATTTCCTTTACATGGCAGACGTACTTTTGCAGGCATTTTAGAATATTGTGACACTTAACAGGCATGACGTGTGGACGGTGGCTGAGAATAATATTGTGGTATTTGATAAGCATAATGGATACGGCCAATAATTAATTTATGACACTGTTGCATCTTAAATCAAGCAATTACCGTATTTATAATCCGTTCATCATAAGAAAACACCTGATGTAAACACTGCGCTATCTATTTTACCGTGTTTGATGGAACCTCACTGGATTTCCGTTTCACGTGGGACTGCAGCCAAGGTGTCTCGAGTACTGTCAAGTACGATGAAAATGTTACGTTTTGTGCTGTGCCTTACGCGGACTTCGACTTAGCGATAATAGGGGTCAACAGCTTTACCGGCGCATTTACCGTGGACCCACTAGCCTGTCAGCTGGTCCAGCTAGCCTGCAGTGGTGTGGCCAGCTGCAGATCACACGTAAAAAGAGACGGGCAGAGGAGCAATAGAGCTTTGAATGTCATTTAATTTTTAAACATAGTGAAGTAAAACACTGAAAATTTCCCACTATACTTTCCTTAGACGTCTCGACGAATACGGCAACACGTTTTCGGTTTTAGGTAGCGTACTATTGTAATTAACAACAATAATGATGAAAATCTCTGGCTTAACCACAGGATAATTTTTCTGTATAAACTGTGTGTAACATTAGAGACTATTGAAAGATTTCGCCGTATAGTTAAATATTGAAGTCACTGGAGGTAATACTTACAGTCAGTTGTCTGGTAATCTCTCAAGTCCTTCCTCATCCAGATACCGAGAAATACATTTCAGTTCTGGAAGAATCACCTGCTACGTTGATAACGAGCGTATCAACAACAGAATCCACGAAGCCAACCAGGCGCAGCACTTTTCTTATTTTATGACGAGCTGCTCTATATACAGCCAGCGTTCGGCAGAGACGTGTAAAAAAGCTGTTAGTTACAGTCATCTGGCAGCTTAACAGTCTTGTTACTTCCAGGGCCAAATCGCGCAGTTTGGCTCCAGATCAGTTCTGTTGGAGTCAAATTGTAATGGTGCAGTAGTAATCGTAAAAATGCAGCATTTGTATGATGTGCTCGATCCTGTGAAAACGATTGTTTTTCGTGTTCCTAAGATGTTTATCTACCTCTGTGGTATAAAACGATGGACACAGTCTAAACAGAGAGGATTTGGTTTTCCATTTTTGCCTTAAAAATAAATTGTTATGATTTCTTAATCTGAACAACTTTCATGAACAGTCTTTCATAAAACATCGATAGTTAAGAATTTGTATTTGAAATGGAAACAGGAATTTCGCGTCCAGGTATTTCAAATTGAACAAGAAAGAAAAGATACTGGGGAGTTTGGAACCAACTCGTGAGTAACTGCATTTGGTTCTAGGTGCATTACGCTAAAACTTCACTATATGTATAACGAGGACTTCTTTAATAACTGCAGAACATACAAAGCCGGAAAACTTCAAATCCGATTATCTCCGTAAATTTATGAGAAACATTAAGAACAGCTTATTTCTCGGCACTTTTTAACGGTGTTCTACGAGCGTGTTTCACTGCTGAATAGAAAGCAATCTTAGCCGTTTTCATGGTGCGCATTAACAGCGTGACAGTCAGAGCACAAAGCTGCAGAGGCTGTTTATGATGAACGGATTGTAGCAGAGCAGACATCGCTTGATGCAATGGAACCATCTGTTGACGACGATATGAACTTCGGTACAAAAAATCAAAAATCCACATTTTCTATAGTACAGCCATCTCTTGGCGACAATAAAAAATTGCGATACAAAGATTGAACTAAGCTCGGTGTCTCCAGTTCACCTATCTGCCGGTGACACTAAGTAGCTGGGACTTGAAAAGGGATTTCATTTGATTTCGCTCTTTCAGGGTCTGTAAAATAATATTTGAAACAAAATGTATGTTCAACAAATACCAGTTCCTAGTTTGTTATTTATACTTTAAAAGCAAATGTTAGTTATTAATTACTTTTACAGATATATGCTATCTACTACGTCCAGTATCCCATGGCGAAAGATATATATACTGTGGCTTCAAATCAATTTCATCCCTTCCTTCTTCCTGAGCGGGATTTTCCTCTCCCCTCCCCCTCCCTCCCCCTCCCTCCCCCCCCCCCCTCGCCCCTCAGTCTCAGCACTCACTACTGGGCTGCTTTCCTTCTTCCCAGTCCCCTCGGAGCGCCCCCTTCCATCCACCCGTTGTAGCACCGCCCCTTCTCCGCCCTATTCCTTTCTCCTTCGTATCCCCACCTCTGGCAGGTCCTTCCAGTTTTTTTTTTATTCATGATTGTAAGTCCTGTGTCAGTGTTATGTTCGGTGTAGTTCTACAGTGTCGTCAAGTGGCGGGGTTTTTAATCATGTGCTCAACTTGTACATAGTTTTGCTGTCGGTGGCTTTTTCGTGCTACGCCGTCCATCGTGTGGCTGTTTTAATTGTTGTGCTACTTTTTATGATCTGGCCATACTTGGACTTGTGTCTTTTAATTCTTACAGTGAGTGGTTTTTTGTGTAAAATACTTTTTTTTATCTTTATTTTATAGTCACCTGTTTTCTGTGTACTTTCTTCCATTGTGTTCCCCCTTGTTTATATCTATGTTCACCCGTGTTGTCTCCTTTTTATTGTTTTAAATGTCCTCCTGTACACTTGTAACATCTCTAGGCTTTTAAGAGCATCGCCTATGCTGCTGCCAGTCCAATGCGGATGGGGGAACTGAAAATACAATAAAGGAAAAAAATGAATTTTATCAATGTGACTGGTGAGTAAATCCTAAAACGAATTTTGGAAGTCAGTAATGGAAATGTAGTTGACAAATATGAAGTATTTTAGGCACTTCGGATACTTTGTCGTATTTGGCGATTACCCTGGCATATATTAAGTCATTCTTGTTACCTCACCAGATCACAGCTTTCCACTGCATAGTATGCAGTTGGCTGCCAAGTAGGGGCTGTGGAAACCTCTCTGCCCTCTTTCCCCCCTCCCCCTTCCCCCACTCATGGCCCTGACCCATGACCAGATGCTGTTCCCAGAATGGTAAGGAAGTGCAGCTGCATCAGCTGTAATATGACATACAGGTAAGAAAGTGCTGATGCTGATGTGAGCACTTTTCAGCCTAGTGACCCACTTGTTCTATGAAGTTATCTTTCAACAAGACAATACAAGACCAAATGTTGCCCATGCTGTCCTGACCTACCTCGATACAGAGGGTGCTGGACTTTTGCTGAAGCCAGTACTTTCCCCAAGTCCCTCATCCAATGAAAACGTTTGTGGTAGTCACCTACTACGACTAATGGGCCTCTGGCATACAGCTGAAGCTGAATGGGATGACGTTGCTGTACCCGCCATCTAAGTTCATTTCGATCCGACCCCCAGCTCGGTTAGAGCCGCTGTTTCTGTCAGAAGTGGTAGCCTTGTGTACTCAGTTTCACACTAAGTGATGTCCCAGATCACCTAAAAAGTTAATCGTATATTCATATTACTATACTGTATGCACATTGCCTTGGGCACTTGGCTTACACTTTCACTGCGTTTATAGTCTAGAAGATTAGAGCCTAGAGTTATCGTCAGGAATTTTGTTAATAGTTTTTTTTGTAAATAATAGATTTCAGCTATCAGTCATCCTTTTTAAATTTTATTGGAAGATCTAGATTTCAGCTAGAAATTAGCCATTCTCAATGCACTATCATTTTTGATCAATGCATGTAATGCCTGTTGGTCGGGCTTCATCCACACTTCATTGAATACTAAAAATATTGAATATTAAAAATGACGACTGATAGCTGAAATCTATTATTTACAAGTCAATATAACAGTCATTGCGTGCAACAGCCTTCTGAATGGAAGGTAACCTGATTAATACTTTTTGTTTCTTGTTTCATATAGTCGAAGCTTCATTTACATAACAGAGGATCGGGGGCGCTGAAACTTTATAGGCTGATATTTCTTTGTTTTTTGTTGTTTTGCAAACTTGAATTTTAGTTCCGAGTAATCAGTTGCAGTTTTGTATGTAGTATGCTATATTTGTAGCACCTGTTTAGGAGACTGTTGCCGAAATGTATAAAAAATAAGTTTTCTCTTGTATTAAATTATTAATACTAATTAAGCTTTTGACGGACATTTTACTTTGAAGGCCGTGACTTCATTTTTCGATGGAGAGATTACCACATTCTAATTTTTTGGTATAAAATTTACATGGTGACCGAGAGACGCAGGTCTTCTTCAGTATTAGCAAGGACAGACTGGTCATATAAATACACTATATAATCAAAAGTATTCGGACACTCCCAAAAACATACATTTTTCAAAAAATGGCTCTAAACACTATGGGACTTAACTTCTAAGGTCATCAGTCCCTTAGAACTACTTAAACCTAACTAACCGAAGGACATCACATACACCAATGCCCGAGGCATGATTCGAACCTGCGACCGCAACGGTCGCGCGGTTCCAGACTGTAGCGCCTAGAACCGCTCGGCCACCACGGCAGGCTACATTTTTCGTATTAGGTGCATTGAGCTGCCACCTACTGCCACATACTCCATATCAGCGACCTCAGTAGTCATTAGACATCGTGAAAGAGCAGAATGGGGCGCTCCGTGGAACTCGAGGACTACGAATGTGGTCAGGTGACTGGGTGTCACTTGTGTCACACGTTTTTACGTGAGATTTCTACACTCCTAAACATCCCTAGGTCCAGTGTTTCCGATGTGATAGTGAAGTGGAAACGTGAAAGAACACTTACAGCACAAAAGCGTACAGTTCGACATCTGTTAACTGACAGAGACCGCCGACAGTTGAAGAGGGCAGTAATGTGTAATAGGCAGACATCTATCCAGACCATCACACAGGAATTCCAAACTGCATCAGGATCCACTGCAGGTACTATGGCAGTTAGGCGGGAAATGAGAAAACTTGGATTTCATGGTCGAGCGACTGTTCGTAAGCCACCCATCACGTCGATAAATGCCAAACGACGCCTCGACTGGTGTAAGGAGCGTAAACATTCGACGATTGAACAGTGGAAAAACGTTGTGTGGAGTGACGAATCACGGTACACAATATGACGATCCAATGGCGGGGTATGGGTAAGGCAAATGCCAGGTGCACGTCATCTGCCATCATGTGTAGTGCCAACAGTAAAATTCGGATGCGGTGGTGTTATGGTGTGGTCGTGTTTTTCATGGAAGGGACTTGTACCCCTCTTCTTTTTTTTTGCGTCACAGTATCACAGCACAGGCCTGCGCTGATGTTTTAAGCATCTTCTTGCTTCCCACTCTTCAACAATTCGGGTATGACGATTGCATCTTTCAACACGATCGAGCACCTTTTCATAATGCACGGCCAGTGGCGGAGTGGTTACACGACAATAGCATCCCTGTAATGGACTGGCCTGCACAGAATCCTGACCTGATTCCTACAGAACACCTTTGGGATGTTTTGGAACGCCGACTTCGTGCCAGGCCTCACCGACCGACATCAGTACCCCTCCTAAGTGAAGTACTCCGTGAAGAATGGGCCGCCATTCCCCAAGAAACCTCCCAGCAGCTGATTGAACGTATGCCTGCGAGAGTGGAAGTTGTCATCAAGGCTAAGGGTGGGCCAACACCATATTAAATTCCAGCATTACCGATGGAGGGCGCCATGAACTTGTCAGTCATTTTCAGCCAGGTGTCCGGATACTTTTGATGACATAGTGTACATATCGAGCTATTCGGCGCAGTGGTTAGCATGTTGTAATAGTATTCGGGAGAGTGAAGGTTCAAATTCACGCGCAGCTATCCAGATTTTGATTCTAATATTGTCCGTCTTAAGGATCGGAGGTAGCATTTGCGAAGGTAATCAATATAATTATTTTAGCATACAACCACTAATGCTAGGAACATAATCCTCGGCAGTGATGGGAGCTTGATTCCCGAAACGCGTTGCTGAGGGTTATGTTCCTAACATTAGTGGTTGTATGCATAAGTAGTTAAAAAGATCCAGGTTTAGTCTACGCACTGTTGTGTGCGGTCAACAAGGCAAACTGCGCTACCGACTGCTTTGAAGATTTTGTAGGGAGTGCTACGTCTCTGAAACAGTTTGAATAAGGATCGCTTTGACCCAATAGACGGGGTTAACATCCTCGCTATTCCAACACCAATGACAGCAATCAGCTGCTTTCAGAAAGACTCCAAGGTCCGACTACTGGACTAGAAAACGCACACCGCTAACAAAAAATACGCCGACAGTTCTTCTTATGGGCAACCGTACGCGTAAAGGTTCATTTTGTGAAATGAATAAATCGCACAATATCTGCTGAATCAACAATTTTTCATTGTATACTCGACCGGTTTCGGAACACTTAAAAGTTAACTGTAATAATGAAAATATTGTGTTACAAGACAATGGGAGGGAATGCTTAAGTTTGAAGTCTCAGATAAGTAATGATTTGGCTAAAATTTATAAACTCAACAAAAAAATCACTTACCCATCTATTGTCATCCTCACTCCAATGTTATCACGAAACAAAAGTTTTGTGTCAATAGAGTAAAAGAGGGGACCTAGAAAAATCCGAAAAAACCGACATCACAACCTGACAACAAAAGTCACCAGAGTCTTGGAACATGCAAAATGCAATAAAGAGGGAAAGAGAAATCACATGTGTGGAATTACGTAAGTGAATTCCATGAATATCGTTCCCCGTGCTGTGCGACCGGGAACACTGAGAGGAAAAAGTTCTATGTAACAGGAAACACTAGCCAAGAGTACTGAGGCTGAAAACGACCCATAGAGCAGGCGCGATACGAAACAGGGAAGTACGTAACAGTAGAAAGGAGACGGAATTATCACAATATTAGAAGGGAAGAGCACGTGTAAAAGAAATACACTCCTGGAAATGGAAAAAAGAACACATTGACACCGGTGTGTCAGACCCACCATACTTGCTCCGCACACTGCGAGAGGGCTGTACAAGCAATGATCACACGCACGGCACAGCGGACACACCAGGAACCGCGGTGTTGGCCGTCGAATGGCGCTAGCTGCGCAGCATTTGTGCACCGCCGCCGTCAGTGTCAGCCAGTTTGCCGTGGCATACGGAGCTCCATCGCAGTCTTTAACACTGGTAGCATGCCGCGACAGCGTGGACGTGAACCGTATGTGCAGTTGACGGACTTTGAGCGAGGGCGTATAGTGGGCATGCGGGAGGCCGGGTGGACGTACCGCCGAATTGCTCAACACGTGGGGCGTCAGGTCTCCACAGTACATCGATGTTGTCGCCAGTGGTCGGCGGAAGGTGCACGTGCCCGTCGACCTGGGACCGGACCGCAGCGACGCACGGATGCACACCAAGACCGTAGGATCCTACGCAGTGCCGTAGGGAACCGCACCGCCACTTCCCAGCAAATCAGGGACACTGTTGCTCCTGGGGTACCGGCGAGGACCATTCGCAACCGTCTCCATGAAGCTGGGCTACGGTCCCGCACACCGTTAGGCCGTCTTCCGCTCACGCCCCAACATCGTGCAGCCCGCCTCCAGTGCTGTCGCGACAGGCGTGAAAGGAGGGACGAATGGAGACGTGTCGTCTTCAGCGATGAGAGTCGCTTCTGCCTTGGTGCCAATGATGGTCGTATGCGAGTTTGGCGCCGTGCAGGTGAGCGCCACAATCAGGACTGCATACGACCGAAGCACACAGGGCCAACACCCGGCATCATGGTGTGGGGAGCGATCTCCTACACTGGCTGTACACCTCTGGTGATCGTCGAGGGGACACTGAATAGTGCACGGTACATCCAAACCGTCATCGAACACATCGTTCTACCATTCCTAGACCGGCCAGGGAACTTGCTGTTCCAACAGGACAATGCACGTCCGCATGTATCCCGTGCCACCCAACGTGCTCTAGAAGGTGTAAGTCAACTACCCTGGCTAGCAAGATCTCCGGATCTGTCCCCCATTGAGCATGTTTGGGACTGGATGAAGTGTCGTTTCACGCGGTCTGCACGTCCAGCACGAACGCTGGTCCAACTGAGGCGCCAGGTGGAAATGGCATGGCAAGCCGTTCCACAAGACTACATCCAGCATCTCTACGATCGTCTCCATGGGAGAATAGCAGCCTGCATTGCTGCGAAAGGTGGATATACACTGTACTAGTGCCGACATTGTGCATGCTCTGTTGCCTGTGTCTATGTGCCTGTGGTTCTGTCAGTGTGATCATGTGATGTATCTGACCCCAGGAATGTGTCAATTAAGTTTTCCCTTCCTGGGACAATGAATTCACGGTGTTCTTATTTCAATTTCCAGGAGTGTATATAAAAAGAAAAATAAACGAAGGAAAAGTGTTATGTTACATGCACGCCTTAACCTGCCTAAATAATTTCATAATTAAATAAAATGTTTTGTGACTAAGGTCAGTGCTTTCTTCAGTTTTACCGATAGGATGGAGATTAAGACTTCATAATATTTCATATTTCAGATAGACTGACAACCAGCATCAGCTGCAACAGGTTAGAGATAACTGTCTCACACATTGCAGAGAAAGATCGGATGCTGAATATCCGGTAAGAAATTGGAATCTTAAGAAGTCTCTAATATACAGGTTTTCTTCCATTCTAATCCTTCTTCTGTCACTTCCCCCTTTTTCAATTTAAACCGTTCACCAGATCAAACTACTGAGGTCATCGGTCCCTAGGCTTACACACTACTTAATCTAACTTTAACTTATGCTAAGAACAACACACACACCCATGCCCAAGGGAGGACTCGAACCTCCAACGGGGGAAACCTCGCGAACCTTGGCAAAGCGCCCCAGACCGCACGGCTACCTCGCGCGGCCCTGTTTCCGGTCAGGCAGCACGGAAGAACGGTTTTTATGGAATTCATTTAATTAATTCGACACAATATGGGATTTTTCTTTCTCTCTTTATTGCATTTTATATGTTCCTATATTCTGATGATTGGTGTCCAATCGTAATATCGTTTTTTTTCGCATTTTTCTTGGCCCCCCTTTCATCCTTTTGATCCGTGACAACATTGGGGTAAGGACGACCTCACATTGTTAAGTGATTTTACACTGCAAGAAAGAAAACTGCGCGCCACGAAGGAGTTGTGCCCTGCCATTCTTGGACGTGCTTGTCCGCCGTAAACCCAATGGGTCTCTAGACCATAGCGTTTCCCCCAAGCCACCCACACCGATCGGTATCTACACGCCACCAGCTTCCATCACCCAACACAGAAACAGTCAGTTCTGAGGACCTTAGTACATCGAGCTGAAACCGTGTCAGACGCAGAAAACTTGCCGAGAGAATTGAGCCACTTACGCAAAGTTTTTAAGGAAAACGGTTACAACAACAAACAGATCTCACAAGCAGTGTCATCCAAGCCTCAAAGGAAGAAGACCTCTGAAGAAGACACCAAGCAGATTGCATTTTTTTCCGTTTTGTGGTTCGTCAACAGGGAAGATTAGTCGGCTCCTGAAGAGGCAAAAAATAGTCTTGAGGCCTCCGGCAAAGATCAGGCAACTAATGAAATCTGTGAAAGACGATGTAGGCCTCAGAACGCCAGGAATTTACAAAATACCGTGTGGATGTGGGCAGTTCTATGTCGGCCAGACTGTTGCCACTATTGAACAGCGCCGCTTACAGATGCAGCAGAACATGCTCTGGAAAACGGACACCGAATTGCATTCGATGAGACGTCTATTATTAAACGGACTAATGGCTTCTGGGATAGCTTGATAAACGAGGCCACAGAGATTAGAATTTCTGACAACGCCTTCAATAGAGACGGTGTTGCAACTGAGTACAGCGTGGGCTCCGATATTGAGGGAGTTGAAGCGAGCCCGGCTGTCGCGCGGCCAAAACATTATCATATATAGTGCGGGACTGAGCACCAGTGACGTCACGGCGCGGCTATATAAGCAAGGCAATGACAACCACACGACAGTCCTCCCGAGCGTTTGACTCGGTGTGGCACGACGGTCTCGAGTTCAAACTCTTTGAGCAAGGGATACCGACGTCTCACATGACGTTGCTGCGGTCGTACCTCTCCGAACGAACCTTCCACGTGAGGGCTGACGACGGTACGTCCACAGACCGGCAGATACGTGCAGGGGTGCCGCAGGGGTCGGTTCTCGGCCCCTCGCTGTACTCCCTGTACACTGCAGACGCGCCGAAAGTGGCAGGAGTCGAACTGGCGCTGTATGCTGATGATACAGCCCTGTTCACGCGCAGCATGAATGCCCAGGTGCTGAGAAACCGCCTCCAACGCGGGTGCGACGCCTTGGGCTCATGGGCAACAAAGTGGCGGTTGAAATTCAACGCCACAAAGAGCCAGGCAGTCGTCTTCACTCGAAGACTTCTGCCGCCAAGGCTTACGCCGCTCGAAATCCTGGGAGAACCCATCCCATGGAGTGGGACGGCAAAATACCTAGGGGTTACCCTAGACCGCAGGCTCACCTGGAAGCATCACATCCGTGATGTGAAAGGGAGAGCAGTTGGACGCCTCCGCGCCCTGTATCCACTGCTAAACCCGCAGTCGACTTTGCCACCGCAACACGGCATCACGCTTTACCTAACATTGGTTCGCCCACTGTTAGAGTATGCGGCCGTGGTCTGGGGGAAAGCCGCAGATGCTCACATTGTGAATCTGCAACGGATACAGAACCGCGCCCTGAAGACTGCTATGCATCTTCCAAGGCGCTTTTCGACGCGCCAACTCCACGAGGACACCGGAATCCTGCCTCTTCGAGAAAGATTCCGCGCCATCGCCAGGAAATTCTACGAGAGGACGGAACACTCCCGCAACCGGCTCATCCGTGGACTGGGCCAACAACCACATCACAGGCCAACCACGCGCTGGCCTGACCTGCTGAGGGATTAAGTTTTACTAATCCCCCAGCAGAGTGTGTTACTTTTTCTCTTACAGGTCACACCAGCATGGAAAATTCGACAAGTATGTTAATATATTTTTCTGTTCTCTTCCACAGGAACCGCAGGAATGACAAATCTGTCTAGACTGCACCATTCTCGAGCCAAGGATCGGCTCGTCTTTACAGCGTCAGCGTCAGCGTCAGCCACACGACAGTCATCCACTTAACATTGGCAGAGGAGATCTCTGCCGAAGCGCGTGGGCAGTAAACCACTTGACGCGGCTTGAAACCCGAGAATGTTTTATTAACGTATATCGCAGCGAAAGCATGCATTCGTACATAGCGTAGTTCCTTATCTGGCATTTCAGACTAGAGGATCCCCTCCCATCGTCTTGTAACACAGAATTTTCATAATTACAGTTTACACCAGATGATGGAATTTTAAATGTTCCGAAACCGTTTGTGTACACAATAAAAGGTTGTTGATTCAGCAACTGTTTTGTGATTTCTTCATTTTAGAAAATAAATACATGGCTTACTTCTGGTTCCTTACCAACATCAGAGGTAATCTCCACAAAAGTAAAAACAGCTTACCGATTCGAAGGTACATAGTTCAAGGGATACATTAAAACACTTCAAGTTTCCTCAGAAACAAGTGAGATTTATTGCTTCAATTAATTCTCGGCAAGTCACCACACCACTTCCATTGACACCACTTCCACGTAGATAATGACACTGCAATCTAATGTGGGTCTCTTTCTACCACCCACTTGTGCACTCACAAAACCACACATTTGCCTACAAAGACTGAAGAAACTGCTGAGAACTCCACAGCCTTACACGGATACTGCACTTCTAAATTGTTGTACGTACTGGATGAAAAGATCACAGCTTCCAACGTCATAAACCAGTAGCATTATTAAACAGAATCTCTATCCCATAGGGCCCATAACTTGCGTCCTACACCTGGCAGAAATGACGCCCAGCTTCTAAGTAGCAAGAATGTTAAAATATTCAGGCCTTCCCGTCAAACAGGCTTCAAGACAAGCGTTGTTCGGTTTAGACACAAATCCAGGTATTCTCATTGGTCATCCCCCTACCCACTAAGAGTAAGGTGCCAGCAGACTACCCTAAATCTGTGGAAAGTGTAGCGAAAATCCCTAAAAGAGCTGAATAGGCTCTCCACCACATCATTCAGTGTGTAATGCGTATCTCTCCTACAGCAAACTAAACACGGGTTAGGAGCTAGCAGCGTATCAGCTCCAGAAAGGGTGTAACCAATTTTTGACCTAGCGGAGGCAACTCATATTATTTTAGTGGAAAGATTAAGGAATGGAAGAAATAAAGAACAATTTTTTACAACATAAAGCTCAAAACTTTTACTTTAAACGTACGGATGGTAGTATAGTTACTAGCAACAAAGAAAACTGTCAGCTCTTGGCGAACTACTGAGAAGTGGTGCTAAGTTATGAAAAACCTTTAGAAAGACTGGATGCCCCCCCCCCCACCTCCTCCCACCCCCCATGAACCATGACCTTGCCGTTGTTGGGGAGGCTTGTGTGCCGCAACGATACAGATAGCCGTGCCGCAGGTGCAAGCACAACGGAGGGATATCTGTTGAGAGGCCAGACAAACGTGTGGTTCCTGAAGAGGGGCAGCAGCCTTTTCGGTAGTTGCAGGGGCAACAGTCTGTATGATTGACTGATCTGGCCATGTAACACTAACCAAAACGGCCTTGCTGTGCTGGTACTGCGAACGGCTGAAAGCAAGGGGAAACTACAGCCGTAATTTTTCCCGAGGACATGCAGTTTTACTGTATGATTAAATAATGATGGCGTCCTCTTGGGTAAAATATTCCGGAGGTAAAATAGTCCCCCATTCGGATCTCCGGGCGGGGACTACTCAAGAGGATGTCGTTATCAGGAGAAAGAAAACCGGCGTTCTACGGGTCGGAGTGTGGAAAGTCAAATCCCTTAATCGGGCAGGTAGGTTAGAAAATTTAAAAAGGGAAATGGATAGGTTAAAGTTATATATAGTGGGAATTAGTGAAGTTCGGTAGCAGGAGGAACAAGACCTTTGGTCAGGTTAATACAGGGTTATAAATACAAAATCAAATAGGGGTAGCGCAGGAGTAGGTTTAATAATGAATAAGAAAAATAGGAGTGCTGCTAAGCTGCTACAAACAGCATAGTGAACGCATTATTGTGGCCAAGATAGACACGAAGCCCACGCCTACTACAATAGTACAAGTTTATATGCCAAGCAGCTCTGCAGATGATGAAGAAATTGATGAAATGTATGATGAGATAAAAGAAATTATTCAGGTAGTGAAGGGAGACGAAAATTTAATAGTCATAGGTGGTTGGAAATGGACAGTAGGAAAAAGAAGAGAAGGAAACGAAGCAGGTGAATATGGATTGGGGGAGAGAAATGAAAGAGGAAGCCGTCTGGTAGAATTTTGCACAGGGCATAACTTAACCATAGCTAACTCCCCATTAAAACGAAACAGCAATCAGCATGTGCCATAGTGCCACAATCTACTCAGCATTAGCTGTACGCTCACTTAGAATCATGAAAGAAGGTTGTATACAAGGAAGAACCAAGGAGATACTGACAGGTTCCTAATAGATTATATAATGGTAAGACAGAGATTTAGGAACCAGGTTTTAAATTGTAAGACATTTCCATGGGCAGATGTGGACCCTGACCACAATCTATTGGTTATGACCTGTAGATTAAAACTGAAGAAACTGCAAAAAGATGGGAAATTAAGGAGATGGGACCTGGATAATCTGACTATACCAGAGGTGTACAGAGTCTTAGGGAGAGCATAAGGGAACAATTGACAGGAATGGGGGAAAGAAATACAATAGAAGAAGAATGGGTAGCTTTGAGGAATGAAATAGTTAACGCAGCAGAGGATCAAGTAGGTAAAAAGACGAGGGCTAGTAGAAATCCTTGGGTAACAGAAGAGATACTGAATTTAATTGATGAAAGGAGAAAATACAAAAACGCAGTAAGTGAAGCAGGCAAAAAGGAATACAAACGTCTCAAAAATGAGATCGACAGGAAGTGCAAAATGGCTAAGCAGGGATGGATATAGGACATATGTAAGAATGTAGAGGCTTATCTCACGAGGGGTAAGATAGATACTGCCTACAGGAAAATTAAAGAAACTTTTGGAGAAAAGAGAACCACTTGCATGAATAT
Source organism: Schistocerca gregaria (assembly GCF_023897955.1). NCBI lineage: Eukaryota > Metazoa > Arthropoda > Insecta > Orthoptera > Acrididae > Schistocerca > Schistocerca gregaria. Next base: position 782,928,619 of record NC_064921.1, on the reverse strand, counting down.
CAAGAGCTCAGATGGAATCCCAGTTCTAAGCAAAGAAGGGAAAGCAGAAAGGTGAAGGAGTCTATAGAGGGTCTACACAAGGGCGATGTACTTGAGGGCAATATTATGAAAATGGAAGAGGATGTAGATGAAGATGAAATGGGAGATACGATACTGCGCGAAGAGTTTGACAGAGCACTGTAAGACCTAAGTCGGGAGTAGACAACATTCCATTAGAACTACTGATAGCCTTGGGAGAGCTAATCCTGACAAAACTCTACCATATGATGAGAAAGATGTGTTGTGGTTGGCAGGAGAGCCAACCGTGTTTTTCTAAAGGAGGCCGAAATGCACGCGTCTCAGCTCACGCAGGCTGGCGTGAGGTCTGGAACATGACAAGGGAATTAGAATTGAGAAAAACGGAGGTAGCTGGTGGAATACTTAACTTCAATCCATTAATGGAGAACGTCGCTCTTTTTGGTACATGATTCGCAATATCAATAGTACGGATGCTGGCGCCTTGCTAGATCGTAGCAAATAACGTAGCTGAAGGCTATGCTAAATATCGTCTCGGCAAATGAGGTCGTAGAAGTCAGTGAACCATCGCTAGCAATGTCGGCTGTACAACTGGGGCGAGTGCTAAGAAGTCTCTCTGGACCTGCCGTGTGGCGGCGCTCGGTCGGCAATCGCTGATAGTGGCGACACGCGGGTCCGACGTATACTACCGGACCGCGGCCGATTTAAAGGCTACCACCTAGCAAGTGTGGTGTCTGGCGGTGACACCACAACATGTATGACATAGGCGAAATTTCCTCAGACTTCAAGAAGAATATAATAATTCCAATCCCAAAGAAAGCAGGTGTTGACAGATGTAAAATTACCGAACTACCAGTTTAATAAGTCACAGCTGCAAAATACTAACGCGAATTCTTCACAGACGAATGGAAAACTGGTAGAAGCCGACCTCGGGGAAGATCAGTTTCGATTCCGTAGAAATGTTGGAACACGTGAGGCAATATTGACCCTACGACTTATCTTAGAAGAAAGATTAAGGAAAGGCAAAGCTACGTTTCTAGCATTTGTAGACTTAGAGAAAGCTTTTGACAATGTTGAATGGAATACTCTCTTTCAAATTCTGAAGGTGGCAGGGCTAAAATACAGGGAGCGAAAGGCTGTTTACAATTTGTACAGAAATCAGATGGCAGTTATAAGAGTTGAGGGGCACGAAAGGGAAGCAGTGGTTGGGAAGGGAGTGAGACAGGGTTGTAGCCTCTCCCGGTGCTATTCAGTCTGTGTATTGAGCAAGCAGTAAAGGAAACAAAAGAAAAGTTCGGAGTAGGTATTAAAATCCATGGAGAGAAATAAAAACTTTGAGGTTCGCCGATGATATTGCAATTCTGTCAGAGACAGCAAAGGACTTGGATGAGTAGTTGAACGGAATGGACAGTGTCTTGAAAGGAGGGTATAAAATGAACATCAACAAAAGCAAAACGAGGATAATGGAATGTAGTCGAATTAAGTTGGGTGATGCTGAGGGAATTAGATTAGGAAATGAGACACTTAAAGCAGTAAAAGAGTTTTGCTATTTGTTGAGCAAAATAACTGATGATGGTCGAAGTAGAGAGGATATAAAATGTAGACTGGCAATGACAAGGAAAGCGTTTCTGAAGAAGAGAAATTTGTTAACATCGAGTATTGTCAGGAAGTCGTTTCTGGAAGTATTTGTATGGAGTGTAGCCATGTATGGAAGTGAAACATGGACGATAAATAGTTTAGACAAGAAGAGAATAGAAGCTTTCGAAATGTGGTGCTACAGAAGAATGCTGAAGATTAGATGGGTAGAGCACATAACTAATGAGGAGGTATTGAATAGAATTGGGGAGAGGAGGAGCTTGTGACACAACTTGACTAGAAGAAGGGACCGGTTGGTAGGACATGTTCTGAGGCATCAAGGGATCACCAATATAGTACTGCAGGGCAGCGTGGAGGGTAAAAATCGTAGAGGGAGACCAGGAGATGAATTCACTAAGCAGATTCAGAAGGATGTGGGCTGCAGTCGGTACTGGGAGATGAAGAAGCTTGCACAGGATAGAGTAGCATGGAGAGCAGCATCAAACCAGTCTCAGGACTGAAGACCACAACAACAACAACAACAACAAGACTGGATGCCAAGAAACAAATCCATCAGAATCCATATTCCAAATCCAAGTAGAGAGGAGCTCAAACAGATAATCAAAGTACTCAAAGATAACAAAGTACCAGAGGAAGATGGCATTGTGACAGAAACGTGGAAAATCGGAGGAAAGATTGTCGCAGAATGAATCCATCACCTTATAGAACAAATATGGAACACTGGTGAGATCCCAAATGACCAAAATGTGTGCTCCTACATCCCCTTCATAACGAGGGTAACCGAATGAATCCAAATAATAACAGGGGGGATCTCTCTATTTGCAATCGCCTGTAAGATAGTTTTTGGAGTTATGTAGAGCAGAGTTGAAGAACAGACTGATCACCTTACTGGAGAACACGAAGCTGTTCCGGAAAGAAAGATCATGCGATGAACACATATTCAACCAAAAAACCATTCTGCGAACAGGATGTCAAAGGAGCCAGAACACTGTCGTGATCTTTGTCGACTTAAGTATGTCATATGACTCGATAGACGGAAAGACATTATTTAGTACCATGGAAGAGTTTGGAACAGACAGAAAACCGAGAGGAATTATTAAACAAACACTGACAGATACCAACTCGAAAGTCAAGTTCTTTGGAGAAATTTGTGATCCTTTTGAAATTAGGAAAGGGGTCAGACAAGGAAATGGATTACCCCCAATCAACTCCAACACCGTACTGGAGAAAATCGTGAAAACCACGGAAGACGCTCTGAAATTGGAAGGAATTAGAGACCTACACCTTGCGAGCGAAAGACAGAACCTGGAAATGAGGTATTTAGCATTTGCCGATGACCTTGGCCACTTAGTCATTAGTCGAGAAGACGCTCGAAAAATGCTGGAGAGACTTCGTGAAATTGCAGAAAAAACGGGTCTTCTAATGTCCTATAAAAAGACAGAATATATGGAGTACAGTCACCAAACTGAGAGATGCAGGGAAGTAAATCATGGGAAGATTAAGAGGACAAAGAAAGTTTAAATACCGAATGGATGCAACCCAACGCACTGGCTAAGGAGGCAAACAAAGGAAGAGCCAGAAAACTACCTGGCCTACAAGCCAACACAGAATAAGTACAACAAACGGGTGTTATCATACAAGGCCAAAACCAGACAGTATAACCCGGTAGTACAACCTGAAGGATTGTAGGCTTCGGAGTGTCTAATTTTAAATTTAAAAAAAGTACAGAACTTTAAGAACTCGAAAGGAAAGAAAGGAAGATTCTGGGGAAAACACTCGGACCAGGGAAGGTTACTGATGGGACTTCGAACTCTAAAAGTACGTTGAAAAGATCACGGGCATATTGAGAAAACGGAAGTTGAAGTACTCCGGACACCTACTAAGGAAGGATGAATACAGACTGAACAAAAGGATCATCAACTACGCAGTGGTGTTAAAGGCCACATCGAAATGGGTAGTGAGGTGAAGAGGGACGCAGCGGAGTTGGAATTACGTCACAGATGGTCCAGAGTAGAGGTCAGTTCAGAAGCAGAATCAACAGCATAAAATCATTTCAAGAGAAACCACCAAACAAGAGGCCCAAACGGATCATTCTCGGGAGGAGACGAAAAAAAAGCGAAAGAATGAAGAGATTCTGGAAGCAGAAGAGAGGAAGAGCCAAGAAGTATTAAGTTCTTTGCGGTCCGTAGTTGGCCAAAAACAGAAATATAAAATCGTCAAACTGCTTGGAAACTGTGTTTACCCACCACTAAATATACTAACCCTACCAGTTCATAATAGGTACCTACTACGTACAATGCACCTCACTGTGATGGGAGAGTTGGCTTGAGACTTGCACGTAATATTTTACTGACAGTCAAATAAAGCTCGCATACATGTGAATACTTTCTGTACTGACATATTTAGAAGCTTTTGAAGTTGGTTGGTAACACGAGCAAAATAATCGTGAATTGAAAGTACAGCAGTACTGGAAACTTCTTGAACCCAGAGGCGTCTGCAATTTTCAGCTACGACTAGAGTGGTGGCGAACGGCACTCTAATTTTGAGATTCCGCGACAAATGACCCTGGGTATCACCATGAATATTTCACTCAGCAGCCGAGTGTGTGCCGTTATAAAAGTTCTTGGAAGATTAAAACAGTGCGCTGCACCGGAAACCTAACTTGGAGCCTTGCTCTCCACTAGCTACGCTCTTGTAGACAGAGATATCCCAACACGACTCACGACGCGCCGTCGATTTAAGCTTAAAGCTACTCAAAAAGTTTACAAAGAATTATTTACATTCGATCGGATTATGTGCCATACTCAAGTAGACATAAATATCGGCTCCCCACTACGCATGTACTGCTATTTTCAGTGTTACAACCATTTTATGAACGAAAATAGCTAAAATTACACAGTCACCTTTTACTGAAAGTTAAAGTTATATTATGCCTCCAGTTGATTTGAGAGAGAGTGACCATCGCGTTTTTAGCAACATGTGAATGGGAAGCATTCCTGTTAGCTTATCTCTCCAACGAGTAACGTGGCCGTCGGAATTTCCTGATTAATTAATCTGCTTAATTAAGAGGTGTTACGATGAGTGCATCAGACTAACTAAGACTGCGTTACAACGAAAATGCTGGAAGCACATAAAGTTATGAAATTTTACTTTTGCGTGTTCGCAGAGTAATGAAATTAGAATTGTAAACAAGAGATATATTAATTCTTACTGTCGTGATAAACGGAAGACCGACGAAGGCAATACCCCTGTACAACAAAGCATAACAACATCAGAAAATGCACTGAAGCGACAAAGGAACTGGTGTAGGCATGCGTATTCAAATACAGAGAAATTTAAATAGGCAGAATCGGCGCTCTAGTCTGCACTGCTTATATATAAGACAAGGGTCTGGTGCGGTTGTTACTTGGGTTACTGCTGCTACAATGGATGGTTATCAAGATTTAAGTGAGTTGCAACGTGGTGTTGGTGCACGAGCGATGGGACAAAGTATCTCCGAGGTACCGTGAATATCAGAAATCCGGTAAAACATCACATCTCCGACATCGCTGCGGCCGGAAGAAAAACCTGTAAGAACGGAACCAACAACGACTGAAGAGAATCGTTCAACGTGACAGAAGTGCAACTCTTCCGCAAACTGCTGTAGGTTTCAATGCAGGGTCATCAACAAGTGCCAGCGTGCGAACCATTTAACGAAACACCATCGATGTGTTATACCCTTGATGACTGCACGACACAAAACTTTACGCCTCGGCCGGCCGCTGTGGCCGACCGGGTTCTGGCGCTTCAGTATGGAAGCGCGCGACCACTACGGTCGCAGGTTCGAATCCTGCCTCGGACATGGATGTGTGTGATGTCCTTAGGTCAGTTAGGTTTAAGTAGTTCTAAGTTCTAGGGGACTGATTATCTCAGATGTTAAGTCCCATAGTTCTCAGAGCCATTTGAACCATTTTTTGTATATGCCTCGCCTGGGCCCACCAACACCGACATTGGACTGTTGGTGATTGGAAACATGTTGCCTGGTCGGACGACTCTCGTTTCGTATTGTGTCGAGCGGACGGACGTGTACGGGTATGGAGACAACCACATGAATCCATGGACCTGCGTGTCAGCAATGGATTGTTGAAGCTGGTGGAGGCTCTGTTCTGTGTGGGGTATGTGACACGTAAGTAAGCATCCTGTCTGATCACGTGCATTCAATCATCTCCATTGTGCATTCCGACAGACGCGGGCAATTCCAGCAAGACAATGCGACGCCCCGCACGTCCAGAATTGCCACAGAGTGGCTCCAGGAACACTCTTCCGAGTTTAAACACTTCCGCTGGCCACCAAACTCCCCAGCCTATGTGGGATGCCTTGCAATATTCTGTTCAGAAGAGATCCTCACCCCGCCGTACTCTTACCGATTTATGGACAGCCCTGCAGGATTCATGGCGTCGGTTCCCCTCCGCACTACTTCAGACACTGTTCGAGTCAACGTGGCACGCCGTGTTGCGGCACTTCTGCGTGCTCGCGGGGGCCTTTCACGATGTTTGGCATGTCATTCTCAATGGAGAGAAGTCTTCCGAAGTAAGAGTGATTTCAGGTGTGCCGCAGTGGTGTGTTGTAGGACCGTTGTTATTCACGATATACATAAATGACCTGGTGGATGACATCGGAAGTTCACTGAGGCTTTCTGCAGATGATGCTGTCGTATATCGAGAGGTTGTAACAATGGAAAATTGTACTGAAATGCAGCAGGATCTGCAGCGAATTGACGCATGGTGCAGGGAATGGCAATTGAATCTCAATGTAGACAAGTGTAATGTGCTGCGAATACATAGAAAGATAGGTCCCTTATCATTTAGCTACAAAATAGCAGGTCAGCAACTGGAAGCAGTTAATTCCATAAATTATCTGGGAGTACGCATTAGGAGTGATTTAAAATGGAATGATCATATAAAGGAGATCGTCGGCAAAGCAGATGCCAGACTGAGATTCATTGGAATAAACCTAAGGAAATGCAAAACAAAGGAAGTAGGTTACAGTACGCTTGTTCGCCCACTGAATACTGCTGAGCAGTGTGGGATCCGTACCAGATAGGGTTGATAGAAGAGATAGAGAAGATCCAACGGAGAGCAGCGCGCTTCGTTACGGGATCATTTAGTAATCGCGAAAGCGTTACGGAAATGATAGATAAACTCCAGTGGAAGACTCTGCAGGAGAGACGCTCAGTAGCTCGGTACGGGCTTTTGTTGAAGTTTCGAGAACATACCTTCACCGAGGAGTCAAGCAGTATATTCCTCCCTCCTACGTATATGTCGCGAAGAGACCATGAGGATAAAATAAGAGAGATTAGAGCCCACACACAGGCATACCGACAATCCTTCTTTCCACGAACAATACGAGACTGTTATAGAAGGGAGAACCGATAGAGGTACTCAAGGTACCCTCCGCCACACACCGTCAGGTGGCTTGCGGAGTATGGATGTAAATGTAGATGTAGATGTGTACCAGTATTTTTGGCTCTTCAGTGTATGTCACATGTCAAATAGTAATGGTAATAATAATAGCAATAATATATTCATGCACACATTCATTCAATCTGTATTTCTAATCCTGCACACGCAGCACTGACACAATAGTAAAATAAATTGTGGAGCCAATGAAATCTACTATATTACTGCAATGGCTAAGAGATTTTCGTGAAGCGACTTAAAGTGCCAAATTTAGTACTGTTTTATGTTTAAAGATTCGATAATAAAAGAAACAGTGTTCATTACACTGTCTTTTAATGAAATTATGTCGAAAGAGGTATGGAAAGAAGTAACTGTGAAGCAGCACTTCACAAAAAATTTCTTGATAAACTTAGCTTGTTCGATGCGTTGTTAATGTGAACGTCACTTATTTTGGTGGCATCTCTGCGGCACATTTACATCTCGTCATGCAGTGCAATATATCTTCTTGCATCCTTAATATATCGCCACTGCAATTATTACAAGCCACGCTATTCTTCCATACAGCAAGTTTTTCATGCCACTACATCCTAAGCGCACGCATAGTCACATTGCCAACCGGCCACAGACTCCTACCCGACACATCTTTCAAATAAATAAAGTCTTTACCTACCAGTGTAATTCTCTTGCACAGTTGTTAAAGATGTTTCCATACTTTTTTTATCGCTGCCCATTCTGCTACTTCGTTATTGCTCAACTTCGCATAAAATTTACTAGAAAAATATAGAATTTGCATAGAGACTGTCCCACTAACTGCGAAAAAGGATCTACACATACATGGTGTCAACTGCAGAATGGGATACAACCTTTCGCCTTTGACAAACGACGTCATAATTTACTCATAGATGTCAATGTCTTTATCTTCGAGCCATATACAGTAAATCGATTATCTCCTGTGGCGAGGCGTCATCATTGTTAACTGAAATAAATGAGTGTGTTTTTAAAAGACCGGGCTAGACTTTCTGTACAATTTCTGTTGCTTGTGTCAATTTAAATCATTTGTTCGTCCCAATTCATTCGGTAGCTATTTTCATTCTTAGTGAGTTTGAGGTATTTTGTAAGAATTCTTTTTCATTCTGGGCAATTTTCACTTTTTGATTTCCGTTTGTAGTTATGGATTTATCTATTCCTATGAATATGGAAGACTGGAAGCAGGGTTCGTCAACTGCAGCATGGAATACAAACTTTACAGCTGTCGTTTTATTTCGCCTTCGCTAGCACTGTTCTTACTGCGATATTTTTCAGCCAATACTAGTACTATCGAAGGCGAAAAGATCGATTTACAAAAAATTTGCTTCCCGTACTTCAGTTGACCTACATAATTCAGCTGAACAATAGGACACTAATGCTAGCGGAGGCGAAAAAAGGCGACATACATAAAATTTGTATATAGGTCACCTGAAGTATGGGATACAAATTTTTTTCGCCTTCGATACTAATAACATCGCCTGAAAATTATCATAGTAGTAGTAGCGACAGTAAAAAAACCTACAACAGCAAAATTTGTATCCCCTATTTCAGTTGACCTATATAGGTCAACTGAAAAATAGGATACTGATGCTAGCAAAGACGACAATCGCGACATATGTAACATTGGCATCGTGTACCTTGGTAGTACCTACGAAGGTAGTACACTGTTCTTCAGTTGACCTGTATGGGTCAACTTATGTCGCTAGTTTTCGCCTCTCTGGGGCTAGTATCCTATTCCTCAGTATAGGTCAAATTTTACTGTTCCAGGTTTTTTCACCGTCGCTAGTACTGCTATGATAATTTTCAAGCGATACTATTAGCATCGAAGGCGAAAAAAAGTTTGTATCCCCTTCTTCAGTTGACCTATATACAAATTTTATGTATGTCGCCTTTTTTCGTCTTCGCTGGCATTAGTGTCCTATTCTTCAGCTGACTTTTATAGGTCAACTGAAGTATGGGATACAAATTTTGCGTACTTCGGTCTTTTCGCCTTCGCTAGTACTAATATCAACTGAAGAATACGGTGCTAGTAGTAGCGGAGACGAAAAAAGCAACACCTGTAAAATTAATTTGTATCCCATACTTTAGTTCACCTACATAGGTGAACTGAACAATAGGATACTAGTGTTAACGAAGGCAAAAAAGTCGACACACGTTAAATTTGTATCCAGTATTGCAGTTAATCTATACAGATTAACAGAAGTTCTGGATACAACTCTTATATGTCATCTAAGATATTTCATGCTAACTTTACTTCTGTCCCTATTTCTTTTCTTTTTTTACATTAGTATTCCATTCGTCAGCTGAGCTACGCAGGTTAACTGAAGAATAGGATACTAGGACTAAAGGAGGCGATATACTTAACATTATGTTCGAAACATGAATGTACGTGATATATGTCTACTATCTGTTTCGTCTGTCCTTCATTCCTCTGTTTCCCAGCTGTTAAATCTGTGCAATACATCATCTCTGGTAACTTCGTCATTGGGCAAAGCCGACGGGTTGGATATCATCCTTCAGTAATCCCCATACATGGATATTCTGTGAATTACTGCAGAGTGTGTGGCAAAGGACGCTTTTAATTCAAACATACAAAATTCTTTCTTCTCGTTCCGTTCACTGATGGCGCGCGGTAAGAATGAGGTATCTCTAACAGAATGAGATACTGCGTGCCAACCAGCACAGATTTGGAAAACATGGATCATATGAATCGCAATTCACTATTTTCTCGCATCGTATACTGAGAGCCACAGATCAACGCCGTCCGGTGGATGCAGGATTTCTCGATTTCCGAAACTCATTTGAGACAGCATCACACCTATGCTTATTATCAAAAGTATGATAGTACGCGCTATCAAGTGACATTTGTGACTCGACTATAATAATAGTAACTTCAGACTTTTCAAAAATGATGCAGTTATCTACAGTGAAGTACGGTGTGAAGGACATTGGATAAATACTCAGTCTAATCTTGATAAGATTTCAAAGTGGTTCAAAGGTTGGCAATTTGCGTTAAATGTTCAAAAATATAAATTTCTGTACTTCAAAAAACGAAAAAACCATATTATCCTATTACTATAATACTAGTGAGTCACAGTTGGACTCGGTAAACTTTCAAACACGTGAGTCTAACAACTGTAGTGATATAAAATGAAACGATCACATAAGCTCAGTTGTGAGTAATGCACGTAGTAGATCTCGCTTTCTTGGTAGAATACTGGGGAAATGCAATCAGTCTAAAAAGGAAATTTTTACAAATCATCATCCTAGAATACTGCTCAAGTGTATGGGACCCGTACCAAACAGACTAAGAGAGGATATTGAACGTATACAGAGAAGAACAGCACAAACGGCCATAGATTTGTTTGACCTGTGGTAGAGTGTCGCAGAGACATTGTAATAACTCAACTGGCAGACTCTTGAAGATGTTACAAAATTTCATGAACCAGCTTTAAATTATGACCCTAGGAATGTACTACAACCCCATACGTATCGCTCCCAGACGGATTGTAGGAAGGAATTAAGATTGATTACATCACGCACTGAGGTATTTAAACAATCATTCTTCCCATTCTCCATACGTGAATGGAACGGGGAAATGCCTTAATAACTGCCACAATGGGACGTGCATTGGTGCCTGGACGCCTCGACTCTCTTCTACGACAACCATGTGGCGTCAGACAAATCGAGAGCTTGACGGTATTGATGCAGGTTCCATTTCAACTTCGCGTAGGACGGGTGCTTGGGATGAATTTCTCTGTTTTCCGTAATGGACGGTTAGCGGTCAAGTTGTTCGTGTTGTTGTGTTACAGACCGAGTACCGCGACGCAGACGAAGTCCTGGACACGGTGTTCCAATTACCGTCCCGCAGACACACGGTTGACAACACAGCCGACGTGTGAAATGTGCCACGCGTTACGTCAGCGCGTGCCTCGGCTCCGGTAGCAGACCGTAGCGTTGCGCAATCCGGTGCGTTCTGTCGCCGCCAGACAGCCAAACAGTCACCGTGGCGTTATTTATACGCTCCGATCGGGCCATCAGGTAGTGGTTTAAGCCGGCGATCGCAACCGGCGGCTGCCGTGCTGTTGGATCCTCCAGCACCCACCCGTCACCGTCAGCCCGACATTTGAACTCCGAGGTCCGGAGTTCGACTCTTCGTGTCGCCCCGTATCCACTCTGCTGTCCAGCACTGCTCAAGGCACACACAAGCGCCAGCCGCTTCACCGGGCCGTGATGCTGGACATCGCCTCAGCATCCGCTACGCCAGCACCGACGACCAGCTGCAGAGCTCCATTTTCAAGAAAAATAAAATTAATTTGTGTCATCAAAACGTCAGAGGGTTGAAAAACAAGACAGATGAGCTTCTAGTATTCCTAGATGTGTAAAATTCTGAAGTGACAAACGTTCTGTGCCTCTATGAACACCACGCAACCACAAGGATGCAGAAGTTAAATATCAGGGACTTGCATCATTTACGTGCAGGGTAAGCCTGGAAGAAGAATAAGTTTCAACAAACGTAAAAAAAATTACGGAGGGAAACACTTTCTGATGTTCTGCAAAATTATATTTATTTGGTCTCGAATCGGCTTTCGGGATTTCAGGCCGTCTTCAGGTGACAACTGACCGTCGCAAACATAGATAAACATGATGTGCGACTTACACAGATATTATTTATACAGAAGATAATATCTTTGTAAGTCGCACACCATGTTTATCTGTGTTCGCGACAGTCACTTGCCCCTGAAGATGGCCTGAGGAACCGAAAGCCGGCACGTGACGAAATAAATATAATTTTGCAGAATATTAGGAAGTGTTTTCCTTTTTAACATTATTGTCATGTTCTGCCAAGCACCGCCAGAAATTTTTGTCAATGTCACATGTGTAAAAATTCGACACAAAATAAAAAATATCGAAACAATTAGTTTTGTGTTGATGAGAACCTAGAAGCATCTACGGAGCCCCTGTAGGAAACTTTCAGCTATTTGTAAGAAATCAAGATGCATTATTGAGCTACCTATAGGTCAAGAATTAACAGTTAGCAATTTATAGAGAGTTGAATACAGATTTCTTTAGAGATATGGAAGCAAAATTAAATGAAATTATTATTTCGGTGTTTCAACCTAACTTCAATGCCCAATTTTTCAAATCGTGCGCAGCAAGATAGTAGAACACCGAATGATCACATTTCTATAGACAGTGCTCAGGCTGAAACAATGATCATGGTGCACAATTAAAATTAACAATATGCCACCTTATAGCCCTGAGGAAGGTTCACACAAAGCAGTGAGGTTTCTTAGTGAGAACAGGGTACAAAGTTTTAAGAGTAAGTTAAAAGAGGTGGTATGGGGTGAGGTACGTCCAGAAAGAGATGTTGATGACAAATTCAGTGTATTCTAAATTTGTGTTAGTGTTTGAAAGCTGCTCTCCTAGAAAGTCATCCAGAAGATCAACAAAAACACTAGGAAAATCCTTGGATAAATGTTGTTGTTGTGGTCTTCAGTCCATAAGTGGTTTGATGCAACTCTCCATGCTACTCTATCGTGTGCAAGCCTCTTCATCTCCGAATAACTACTGCAGCCTACATCCTTCTGAATCTGCTTACTGTTTTCGTCTCTTGGTCTCCCTCTGCGATTTTTAACCCCCACACTTCTCTCCAGTACTCAACTAGATCCCTTGATGTCTCAGAACATGTCCTAACAATTGATCCCTTCTTCTAGTCAAGTTGTGCCTCATTGTCGTTTTCTGCCAATTCTATTCAGTACCTCCTCTTTAGTTACGTGATTTACCCGTCTAATCTTCAGCATGCTTCTGTAGGACGACATTTCGAAAGCTTCTTCTTGTCTAAACTATTTATCGTCCACGTTTCACTTCCGTACATGGCTACACTCCATACAAATCCTGATACTTAAATGTATACTGGATGTTAACAAATTTCTCGTCTTCAGAAATGCTTCACTTGGCATCGGCGGTTTACATTTTATATCCTCTCTACTTCGACAATCTTCAATTATTTTCCTGCCCAAATAGCAAAAGTCATCTACTACTTTAAGTGTCTCATTTCCTAATCTAATTCCCTCATCACCATCTGATTTAATTCGACTTCATTCCATTATCCTCGTTTTGATTTTGTGGATAAGTAACTGAATTAAAATCCAATGCAAGAGGAAGAGAGAAGTTTATATAAAGGCCAAAATAAGCCAAGAATCGCCACAAAAAAAGCTGTAGATAAATAAGGGAATTAAAATCTCATGTAAGAGGAGAGAGAAATTTGTATGAAGGCCAGAATAAATCAAGATTCGGAATTACTTCCGTATTACAAAAAATGCTATGACATTTTAGGGAAGATCTAACGTAGAAGTAACCCTCCCACGCGCGTCAACAGACAAGAGCCGCAGTGCATCCCGTCCTTGATATGAGACGCAGCGCGATCTGCTAAATTTCACTGAGAATCAGGTTTCCGAAGAATACTCATAAAATGTTAATCATCTTGTACAAAAAAGTAATTTAGTAAAGTTCTTCTTTATTTTCGCGTACATGTTTGTAGTCCTGACACATACTGGAATTACATCGCCACCGTATCATAACACACCGCCAGACAAGCCCAAATAAAACGGAACAGCAAATTCACTTTATCGGTGAACTGTGCCGTTTTGTTTGGGCTTGTCTGGCGTTGTGTTACGACGCTGTCGCGAAGGGACTCCCAGTATGTGTCAGGACTGCAAACATGTACCTAAAAATAAATGAGAACTTAATTGCGTAACTTTAGTTTTTTCGAGGGTATGACTATCTTCCTAGTTTTACCTCCATTACAAAGGTGCTTATACCTAGCGATTTTTTGCTATCAAAAGAGTATTGAGGAAGAGGAGTAAAAAGTAAGACACACACACTGGAAGTTATGGGGATAGTAGAAAAAGTTCTCTGAGCAGTTTGCATTGCTGCTGTATAACAGTTACTGAAGACTGCACCGACTTTCTTACTGGCAGCCAAGTATGTTTATGCTTCGTTTTGACCCTTCTGTACAACAGGCACTGCTATTTAAATATTGCAGATAATGGCTTACCCCCGACGTTTTGGCGGGTGACAGAGCTCCTCTGTGGAATCTGGAAAGTAGGAGAGACGTAATGACAGGCTATTGTTTCGAGCGGTGCTGCGTTGCACACTTCGGTAACTCAGCTGTTGAGAACAATGCAGGAGTCACACAATAGCGAACATTCCGCTGTTGTGTCAAACATTCTACCCAACTTACGTACCCAGTTGAATTCATCTCTATGGATTTTCCAGGGAAAGTGAGTGACATGCATGCTTTCGTGGATGCTAAATAAATGTTTTAAATCTTCCTCCAGATGGCAACGGACTCTACATCTGTCTATACACTCTGCAAACCAGAGTGAATTGCGTGGCAAAGTATATCTCTCATTGTAACAGTTACTGAGGCTTTCTCCCGTTCCATCCACACACGGATCTCAGGAAGAACGATTGCTTAAATGCCTCTGTGTGTGCTATAATTAGTCTAATCTTGTATTTGTGACACCTACAGGAGCGATACGAAGGGGGATATGATGTATTCCTAGATCCATCACATGAAGGTCATTCTAGAAACTTTGCAAGCAAATTTTCAGGGGGCTGTTTGTGTCTGTCTTCAAGAGTTTGCCGGTTCCGTGCTTTCAGAATCTCTGTGGCGCTCTCCTGTGGGTCAAACAAACCTGTTACCATTCGCGCTTCCCTTCCCTGTATACGATCAATATCCCCTGTTGGTCTTCTTTGGTTCGGGTCCCATAAACTTGAGCAATATTTCAGGATGGGCCACACAACTGTTTGGTATACAGTCTCCTTTATAAACCGATTGTATTTCCGTAGCATTCTACCACTGAACCGAAGTCTACCACCTGCTTTACCTACGTCTGTGCTTATGTGATCGTTCCATTTCATATCCCTACAAAGTGTTACACCCAGGCATTTTTATGAGTTGACCGATTCCAGCTGTCACTTATTGATATTATAGTCACAGGGTACTACGTTTTTTGTCTTGTGAAGTGCACAATTTTGAATTTCTGAACATTTAAATAAAGCTGCAAAAATTTGCGCTACTCTGAAATCTCATCATGATCTGAATATTTATGCAGCTTCTTTCAGATTCAACTTCGTTTTAGGTAAGTCTATCACCCACGAAAAGTCTGAGGTAAATGTAAATGTCGTGTGACTAGGGCCTCACGTCGGTTAGACCGATCGCCGGGTGCAAGTCTTTCGATTTGACGCCACTTCGGCGACTTGCGCGTCGATGGGGATGAAATGATGATGGCTAGGACAACACAATAATACCCAGTCCCTGAGCGGAGACAATCCTCCGACCCAACCGAGAATCGAACCCGTGCCCTTAGGACTGATATTCTGTCGCGCCGACCACATTTTTATAAAAACATTTATTAAAAAACAATTTACACATTCCAAATACATACGAGGGTCGGTCAAAAAGTAATGCCTCCCATTTTTTTTCTACTTAAAAAAATTAAGTTAAGTGAAAAATTTGAATTTGGCGCCATTCCTCAAACCTTCTTCTGCAATCCACTGCAGTAGTAACTTTCTGTGTCAACAGGTGGCAGCACAGCAGAAGTTTGTTAGATGGCCGACATCGATGTTCGTTTGAGACAGCGTTGTGTGATTGAATTCTTGAATGCAGAAGGTGAAACGCCCATACGCATTCATGAAAGACTGAAGAAAGTGTATGGTGTTGTGACAGTGGATGTCAGCACTGTTAGACGATGGGTTCGTCGTTGTAAGGAAGCTGAAGGACAAACACCGTTGACTGACGAAAAGCGGAGCGGCAGGCCGGTGAGTGCAGTGACTCCACACAACATTCAGCAAGTTGATGACATCATTCGTGGTGACCGTCGGGTGACTGCAGATGAAGTGTGTCGCATTATTTCTCTTAGTAAAGGCAGTGTGATCACGATTATTAAACAATTGGGGTACTCAAAAGTTTGTGCACAGTGGGTTCCAAGAATGTTAACCGATCAGAATAAAGAAGCAAGGAAAACAATAGCCTCCCAACACTTTCAGCGCTTCCGTTTGGAGAGAGATGAGTTTCTGAAAAAAATTGTGACCGGGGACGAAACATGGGTGCATTTTTTTGAACCCGAATCAAAGAGGCAGTCAATTGAGTGGCGTCACACAAGCTCGCCGAGGAAGAAAAAATTCAAAACTGTGCGATCGGCAGGGAAAGTTATGGCAACAGTTTTCTGGGATACAGAGGGTGTGATTCTGGTTGATTTTTTGGAGCAGGGATGCACAATAAATTCTGTTCAATACGTCACAACCCTCAAGAAACTTAAAGCACGTCTTCAGCGAGTTCGCCCAACAAAATCAATGGCAGATGTTCTTCTTTTGCATGACAATGCAAGACCACACACCAGTCGTCACACCTCTGACGAGATTGTCAAAATTGGATGGGAAGTTTTGCCTCATCCCCATACAGCCCTGACCTGGCACCATCAGACTTCCATCTGTTCGGGCCACTAAAAGAAGCTCATAGTGGGATTCATTTTGAAGATGAGGAGGCCGTCAAAACATCCGTGCGTCAATGGCTTAGGAAGCAGAGCTGTGATTTTTACCGTGCTGGGATACATGCCCTTGTTCAAAGATGGACCAAAACTGTAGAGATGGGCAGAGATTACATTGAAAAATGACAAAATGATCCTCAATGTTGTGGTTTTCAACCTATGTAATTGCATTTAAATTTCCTGACAATTAAACGTAGAAAAAAAAATAGGAGGCATTACTTTTTGACTGACCCTCGTACTAAGTTAATGCACTAACCATGTACACATGTTATACATGAAGTTATTTAAACAAACAGTTTGATCATTTCAATTATGTTGATGTTAAAGAAAGACAACAGAAGATTCTGTTATTAAGTAAATTTACTGACTAAATTACCTGAAAGAATTAAGTTAAACATCAAGAAAAGTTTTTTTAAAGACATTCAAACCTGAAAATGAAAAAATAAAATCTGCGCTTTGAATTACATGAGCTCCAGTCTTTACAGAAACATAACTAGTTCTTTGTGATGGATATCAGCAAGTTGGTGGGATAATTTTAAATATAAAACATTTTAATAATCATATTAGACAATTTCTGAAATACTTGAGAATTGCGGGAAGGAGATATATTATAAAGTTGACTACCTTCCAACTACACTTTCTGGATATTAATTGAATGTTAAGTATCTGAAGTGATCAGACTGCCAAACTGACTTACGCATCACAGCGCAAAAATGAAAAGGGCAATGTGCAGCCATTGAATATTACATTATATCAGATAGAATCTTATGGTTTTAACCAATCGACAAGGACATTTCCATAAAAAATGTATCTTACCAGATTTCTAATATAAGCCAATGCTGCACCTTTAATGTTTTGTGTTTTGACACTATTAGACACACAATCTCACTATCACATAAGTTCTATACATTAGCTTATAAATTTCAAAAACCAATCTGTGAATTAGAAGAAGCACACACCAAAAATATACTTCAAAATCTTAAATAATATCCTTCAGCTAACTACAATACATCACTGCCAACACAGTCTTCTTTTTTATATTAACCAATGCCCATTCTTTCAAATACAATTTTTAACATACTACCGAACTTTTTCTTGTGATTCGAATACCTTTTAATTTTGTGGAATTCACACAGCATGTGTACCTTAACCTCTGTGATGCTATCGGATCCTAATTTGTTAAGGACGTAATTAACAAAATTTCCCAGCAATCAGTACACAGTGTTATTTTTTGCTTCTGGGAAACAGCGTGCTTCAGGCTTGTGTATCAATGACAGCGATATATACTCAGGGGATGTTCTTCTAATTAGAGCTATTTGCTCCCGGATCCACTTCCAACTATTCATGTGACCACTGCAAGTATATCTATGAATTATTGTGTCAACTAGATGACATTGTTGACATAAATTTGTTTCACAGAGTTCGATTGCGTGCAGTCTTTCATTGGTGTTAACTACGTTGTTAACTGTCTTGTACCATGACGTTTTTATATCAGACGTGAGCACATTAGAACTAATGTTTTTCTGAATCTCAATCCACTCATTGTTTGGAAACTGTCGTTCTATTTTGTTCCTTCCTTCGCTTTTCTTTCGTTCCCGCATTATGCCTCTCGATGTTAAGTGCCTTGACTGCCTGAGTTCGACACTGACATAACTAAACTCAACAAAGAAAATCCTCACATGCTGTAAGCGACTTAAAACGTTGGTGATTTTGGACATTATTCTCCTCGCTATCATTCTCGGTACTGGAAACAGCTGGGCAGTATGATAAGCTTAAGCTTTAGCAAGGATGCATGAGTTGTTATACTGTGTTCTTTGAACTTGGTTCACATATCGAGTTAAATTCTCTATAATGACTCCTTGCACTTTATCTACTGCAACTTTCCAATTTAAAGCCGTCATTTTCATAGGGCATGCTGTAAGGGTGATCCCAAGTGTTTTATGTTGTCGGACTAATTTTGCTCACTTTACGTTGATATTATTAAAACCTCTGAGATTTAACATCTTACTTTTTTTCGTTTGCATTGGCTCCAGATGCTCTACAGTACGACTCAATCACTGTTGCTAGCGTGGTTACCTCGTCATTATTCCTTATAATGACCCTTATATCGTCAGCACAGGCTCTTATAACTGTTTCATTTCCTGATAATATTAAGCCTTTTAATCTAGCATGGACATCTTAAGGAACACCTCGTTGTATTTGCATCGGCCTGGATTGCTGACAATTCACCGCTATTTTAGCATTTATTCCAGTTGCTATGTTCTTAATCAACTGTATGACCCTATCGTTGAAACCTATTTTCTTCAGTGTCTGTAGAAGATATTCATGATTTACTACGTCGAACGATTTATAAAAATCTAAAAACAATAAAGCACACTTTATGTTTGTTACAGAAGTTACTGCAATGATATCCCTGAATTCTGCTAGATTTTATAAAAATGGTTCTGCCTTGCGCGCAGTTCTGATACTGACTAATAATTTTATCTGTAATTCTCTTGTTTACTATTCTAGCTAGTAATTTATAATCAGAATTCAGCTGTGAAATTGGACGAAAATTATTTAAGTCCTTGTTTCTATTATTTTTTGGCACCAGAACAATTTTACTCTCCTTAAACTCAGCCGGAATCATTTTTCCCTGAATAACCTCATTTACTATGTCCGTGATTTTCGCACCTATTATTGACCAGTAACGGATGTAAAACTCTGCTGGCAGACCATCCGGTCCCGGAGATTTTTTTCCTGGTGAGGCGCACAGTCTCATACGCGTCTTCTTCACTGACAACCTCGAGAAAATTTTCGTTGTCATCTTCTGTCAGCTGTGGGGCTAGGATGTCAAGGAATTCTTCCGAGGAAGCATCACTTCTTTGATGTACAGCATATAGCTCGCAATAATAATAGCGATAAATCTCTTCCATGATACCCTGCTGGGTTCTGAGAATCGTATCGTGTTTTGTTCGCATTTCATCAATAAAAGTCCTTCTCCCGTTTTTCGTATGCTTCACTAAATGATACAGGGAAGTAGTTTCATCTTCTGACTTCGAATTTGCCATCGTCTTTTTTCAACCCTTCCATTTGACTTCTCTTGATATTAAGTAACTTGGCTTTGACTTTTTTGATGTCTGCTATCCGAATTGAGGAACCCGCTGAGACTTGATCATATAGATCTCTCAAAACGGAATAGTAATATTCTATAGTGCATTTCATTTCCCTTGCGCTCTGGGCACTGTATTGAATAAGAACCTTCCTCAACATTGGCTTTGCCATTTTAACCCACCAGTCAATAGCAACGGCATATCTACTACGAGCACGCAGGCATACTGCCCAAGTTTCTTTAATCAGGTCTTCTAAATCATGATTTACTAACAAGTAATTGTTCAAATTCCACTGATTCTTGAATCGGCGAACCGGCTGTCTTGTTACATTTATGCAAGCTAAGACACTTGAATGGTCTGAAAAGTACGTAGGAATGGTTTCTACTTTTGTCACGGAAGTTTCAAGATTTTTAGAAATATATAGTCTATCAATCCTGCTACGTGATGTTGCTGTGACGTAAGCGAACTCAACAATGGAGGGGTATTTGATTTCCCATATATCCTATAATTCTAAGCCATTAACTAGTTGTTTTAGTTCACTTGAGAAATTAAAATTAGGTAACCGATCTTTTCGATTTAAAACACAATCAAAATCACCTCCAAGTAATAACTGTCTTGGAATTTTCCTTAAGAAGTATATCAGGTCATCTTTGAAGAAACGTGCCCTGTCATCTCGGTGAGAACTTCCTGAAGGGGCGTACAAGTTGATGATAGTCACACCATAGATATTTAGTCCTAATCCCCTTCCGGATTCTAGTCATTCCACCTCGATTACTGTAATCCCTTCCCTAACCAAAACAGCTGTTCCAACACTTGTTTCAGGAGACACATTTATGTAACTGACAAAACCGGGAATTACTAAATCCGAAATTAGAACTTCTTGCAACAGGGGAATATCAGTCGCGGATTCGTACAAAAATTCCTTAAGAGCCGATAATTTCAAACCGGTCGTAACTTTATTTATGTTTATAGTGGTGACAAATAAGATTGTATCATTGTGCTGTCACTATGTAGTTGTTTTGATGAAATGATTTAGTTTCCTGTGGTTCAGGGTTCAGTTAAGCCGTAACAGTTTTCTCGGAAGGCTGAACATGGAATAACACTTGAATCAGTTTATTAGTTACTGTCCCGTTTTTATCTACTTCTGATGTTTTCTCTTGTACCGCAAGCAGACTGATTTCCTGGTGAACTTTCAGATTTTTCCTCCAGTGATTCGTGTAAGACCGTTTCGGACCGAACATTCTTTGGGCTTGGGTCGCCCCTACTGGATTTTCCCTTCCCTTGGTTACATTCTCATTTGGCTGCGTCGGTATTTTACTTCGCGGATTATCTGGAGCAGCAGCAGACGCTTTCGCAATTTCGGTTGCCGGCGCCTGCCCTGAGGTGTTGACCGTGTTTTCAATTTGGCCACCACTTCCTCGTTCTTTTTTAATTTCACTCACTTCCTGATCGAGGGAAACAAACGGAGACTGCAGTTTTGCAACCTCTCCCTGAATTTGTTTATTAACTGATAGCTGCTGATCTTTGCAATCAACTACTGTACCTGTTGTTTCTTGCAAATTAATGCTGATTACACCCCTTCATTTTCTGGTACCGTATGTGTATTATCTTTCTGTTCATCAGTTTACATTCGCATTTTGCCTTCAGGTTCCTCTGCCTCCTCATCGTACTGTTTCTGCTTGCGAAGTGAGGGAGTGGGACAAGACAGCTCGTCCTTTGAACAACTATCGGTTATTTCCAGAGGTCATTTTTTCGGTTGCATTGCAGTTTCACGAGTAGTGGTAACAGGGTTTCCCTTCGTTGTTAACGGGGGAAATTGACCCCGCTGCGTTAACATCCTCAACCAGCTGATCGGGCTATTCTTTGGTAACAGATCATTTAAAATAAGCTTCTGACGCTGTATCAAATTACTTTTAAGAACAAAAGTTCGCTGCAGACATTTCTGTCTGAAGTGGCCGGCTTCGTTATATATATGACATGTAGCTTCCTGAACTGTACAAACAATTTGTGCCTTATACTCACAAACAGTTATGTGAGACGGAATATTCGTCTTAACGTCCATCTGCACACAGCGGACCCCGTTGAAACACTGCAGTTTAAAGCGAGACGACCATCTTCCATTTGCAAGTGATTTAAAGTCTCCGTAGTTTGAAAGAGCTTCCTTAATCTTATCTTTTTCAGTTTCAATGGGAAGGTTGAAGATACGAACGGTTTTGTAATGAGTGTCCGCTCTATAGATGGAAACCTTACTTTTATAACCATTTCTAAGCACAAAATCTACTTCATAGCTCCACTTTCATAACATTTTATCAACAGTCGCAGCACTGATTAACTTGACAAAAACACAGTATTTTTCCTGATCCAGTTGCCAGGTATCGACGTTGAGACCAATTACCTGTGTAATCCAGTCATCTATTTCAAGGGATGTCGGCTGAACAGGACGGGATTCCTTGTCAAAAGCAAATACCAGAGTATTCTTCCTGAGGTATGTAGCCATGGTTAATCCAGCGACGCAATTTCGGTTAAACAACCGAAGTTCCAATTAGCAGCAGCAACACCAGAAAGAGCGATCAGATCACAAGGAATAGGAATGGACACGGAGATTAACGGACAGCACTCGGCGAAGCACAAGTACGGCGATGTGTACGCACTTCCCTGCTGTACATCCGAAGTTATTTCTACTTCTAACCAAGATAACTTACTGCGTCCTTGCTTCAAAACAATCCACAATCCAGTTACAAATTTAGCTTGATACCCCATATCTTCGAAATTTTGACAATAAGCGTAGTTCTGGTGCTGATTCATACGCTTTTCGGAAATCAAGGAATATTGCATCTACCTGATTGCCTTGACCACTGTTTTCAGTATGTCATGTGAGAAAATTGCGAGATGAGTTTTACATTATCTATGTTTCGGAAACCATGCTGGCTGCCATGGAGAAGGTCAATCTGTTCAAGATGCTCATTATGTTTGAGTTCAGAATATGTTCTAAAATTCTACAACGAATGGTAGCCAAGGAAATAGCATGGTAGTTTTGTGGATCAGTTCTGCTAAGTGCGTTTTGATAGGTGTAATATGTTCTTTCTTCCAGCTATTGGGCACGGTTTTTCGTTCGAGACATTTAAATCATAAAACTAGCCAATGAGTTAGACGTAACAAAAATCGAGAGCTCTAAGTCAATACCACTTAGATTTAAGGAAAACTCTTTTTTAGAGGCAGCAAAGAAGGGCTGAGACTAACAGCTTTGCCCAGATTCACACTGGATGACCAGATTAAATAATAATATAATAAAATAATAAATGTCAGTAGCACTGGAGAGAAATATAGCAGTAATGATGAATGCCCCATTAACAAAAATCACTCACCAACTTTGTCTTTCAAGATAGGTTATCTCAATATTGAAAGTATAAGTGGAAAACACATAATTTTAAACGAATTTACAAATGAGAACTTATTTGATGCATTATGCTTAAGTGAGCACTGGTGTAAAGGAAATGAAATATCTTTTCATGTACTAGATGATTTCCACTTAACAAACAGTTTTAGCAGAGAGCAGCATATTCATCTGGGTGTATCAATTTACATTAAGAAGGGATTAATAAATTATAGTAACGAACTAGATCTAAGATTTTTGTACAGTGAGATACATTTTGAAGCCACAGGCGTATATCTGGATCATTTAAAAATTGCTATTGGATCTCTTTATAGATCACCAGATTGAAGTCTATTAATATTTTTAGAAAAACTTGAGACTTTACTAAATTTCTTTCTTAGTCCTCAGTGGAAGAAATATAGTATTGTGATTGGTGGTGACATCAATGCCGCATTTGATGTAAACAAAGATGTGCACACTGTAAATGAATTTAAAAACCTGTTACGACAATTCAACTTCATTTTTACAAACTGCAAACCCACAAGACAGTCCGCTTGTCTCGACAACATACTTACAAATGTCAATAGAGAGTTACTGTCTTCAGATGTAGCTGTCTTCGATTTCTCGGACCATGACTCAGTTTGGGTAAAAATAGGTACAGATAGGCCTAACATGGAGTATAAGGAGTTTAAAGAGCCTAAAATAGTCATCACAAGACCAATAACGCAAGAAAAATTGTCTAATTTCATGGTCTCACTCAGTAATTATGACTGGTCACATCTGTTTAACAATAATGCTGAGGGCTCTGCCAATACATTGTTTGATATTTTTTCATTATTTCTTAAATATGTTCAAGACCAACTGCCCTCACTACAAATGTAAATTTAACCCTAAAAGTAACAGTAATAGACATAGGGATAAGATTCCATGGTATACCGCTCAACTAGCCAATATGAAAAGAAGGTTGTTGTTGTATAGAGATTCTTACAGACTTCAGAAAACTGATATGCCTAAACAAAAGGTACTCAAGAGCACAAAAGGAATATAAGTATGCTTTAAATGAGACCAAAAAACAACATAACCTAGTCATCATTGAGTCATCAAAAAATAAATGCAGAAAAGCATGCACTATAATAAATTCAGTGGCCAAAAGCAAGCAGAAAGTTGAGGTAGTAATTTCAGCAGATGAATTTAATAACTACTGTATAAAACCTGGTAATCAAATTAGGGAAAGCATTGTGAGGCCACAAGAGACAGTTGCTGATCTCATTAAATACCGTAATGTAGACTACACCCTGAACGATAAATTCCTTTGAACAGAGGTCACACCAGAAGTTGTTTTAACTCTTGTAAATAATTTTAGACCCTCTGATAGTGAAGATATATATGGTATTTCTTGTAATATGTTAAAAAAGATAATTGGCTACATAGTATATCCTCTTACTAAATGTATAAATAGATGTCTAATTGAAGGAGTATTCCCAGAAGTATTAAAATTCACTAGGGTAGTGCCCATTTACAAGAAACGAGACAAAATTTGCCCAACTAGCTATCGCCCAATATCCCTGACACCTATTTTATCTAAAGTTTTGGAATCCATCATCAACTCCCAGTTGTGTAATTATCTGACATGTAATAACATTATTACTGCGGTACAATTTGGCTTTAGGAAGGGCAAATCCACATTCCATGCCATTGACTCCCTGATTAAAAAAGTGCTTAATGCTTATGAAGGAAAAAATTTTGCTCAGGCTACCTTTTGCGATCTTAGCAAAGCCTTCGATTCTGTGGAGAATATTTCACTCCTCAACAAACTAGTTTATTACGGAATCACAAACAGTGAAGTTGACAACAACATTTTTTAATCTTTCCTCAGCAACCGCAGACAAATTGTTTGTATTGGTAAACAGAGATCACAGCTAGCTGAAGTTAAGTGCGGTGTGCCACAAGACTCAGTATTAGGACCTCTGCTATTTATCCTAACGACAAACGATCTACCATCCTACATAAATACTCACTCCATTCTCTATGCAGATGATACCACTTTTTTCAATATCAGCTCAGATATTGATATGCTCCAAACTGTGGCAAACGACACAATTCACAGGCATCAGTCTGGTTCCGAGGTAATGGGTTCCTGCTTAATGAGAGTAAAACTCAAAAGATTGTATTTAGTTTAAGAGATCCACCAGTAGAAGACTTCAAGAATAGTGATAAGTTCTTAGGTATTGTTATAGATAGTAAATTGACTTGGGAGCCACATACTAAATACATTAGTGCAAGGCTGTCTAGTGTGGTGTATTTGTAAAAGAATTTCAATAACCATATACCTGCGCCTAATTAAGATCAGCCTACTTTGCTTTTTTTTTAAAGTATTATATCTTATGGGCTTTTAATATGGGGCAATAGCTCACACATTCAGGACATTTTGGTACTTCAGAAGAAAGTAATTCGAATTATCACAAACAGTGATAAACTGGCCCACTGCAAACCACTGTTTATCAACTTAAAAATATTAACTGTTATAAACATGTATATTTACACTGCCCTACTGCATATAAAGAGCAACTTATCAGAATACCAGCGTAGAAGAGATGTACACTCTCACGGAACCAGAAATAGTAGCAATCTAGACATACCTTACTACAGATTATCCAAGTCATTGAACAGCTACGAAGTGGTGGGTATGAAGATGTTTAATAATTTGCCACTAGAATGGGTAGAAGCTCCATTTGATTAATTTAAAGACAAATTGTTCAGTTGGTTAGCTGCAAATCCATACTACTCACTTCAGGAATTTTACGACTGTAAAATATCACAGTGGTACCGAGTTGGAGAGTGCAGCATAATTTCTTTAACTGAATCACTTATGATGCAATGTTTTCATGTTATTTCATTTTAAATATCGTATTTTATATAAAACCTATGTCACATATTGATCTTCAACCCGTGTATATTTGCTGTAGAACTTGTATATATGTAACTTGACTTTGTCAATTGCTGTAATAGCTAAATGACAATAAAATTTCATTCATTCATTCATTCATACAGTAGGTTATAGTAAAAACAGTGGCTAACTCAGTCAAAAATTCAGTACAGAATCTGATAGGGATTCCATTGGGCTCAGAAGTTTTGTTCGGTTTCGACGATATCAGCTACTTCCCAAAGCCACTGACACTAAAATCTATTTCAGTCATCTTTTCAGTGGTACGAGATTTAATACTCTTGCGTTTTCCTCTGTAAAGGAATATTTGAAAATGGAGTTAAGCATTTCTGCTTTTCCTTTGCTACCCCCAATTTCAGTTCCTGTCTCGTCCACGAGTTAATGGACGCTAACTTCCGTGGCAGCAACAGCCTTTTCATACGATTAGAATTTCTCTTGGTTTTGTAAAATATTGTTCGACAATATTATGCCACGGTGATCACTGGAGACTTCAAAATTTGCTCTCTTGACATCCAATCGCATTGCATTCAACATCTCTCTACCTCTGTGTTTTGTTTTACACTTATTATGCAGCATTCCCTGTATCTTAAGGAGTTTCCTTACAATGGCTGTGCCATGGAGGATCCTTCCCATCGCAAACTGTTTGACTGGGTGCATTTCTATCCAGTGTAAGTCAACTATTATTTTAAACTTGAGCTTTAATTCCTCCTCCTGTCTTGTACAGAAAGTTTCAAAGTCCTCATTGAATTACGACACTACTGCTTCTTTATCGAGTTTACTGAACGTATTTAAATTCTTCTACTTGTTTTAGTTGCTATATCTACCTTGGTCATCAGTGTTGCTTCAAGTTCCTCATTATCACTGACATCAGTTTCGGACATACTCAAAGACGTCAGCTCTACTTGTTGCCATTATATCTTATATGTTTCCATCCTGACTGGCGTTCCGACCCATCTCTTCTACATAGTTTTCAGGAGATACATTTAGTGATGTTTCAAAGGATGTCTTGTTATACCCACCACTAACAAAACTGTAATTATCCCAAATGATTATTGGGTGATTAAAGTGTCCTCAGATGATGCAGTGAATTGAGGTTTTCTCGACAGTTTTCGGCTGCATCAGCAGGCGAGCCTCGTGGTCGATAGAAGGATCCAATTTAAATTTTGTGTCCACCCCTGATAGTGAGTCTTGCCCAAACAATTTCACCTGCAGCTTCAATTACTATCACGACAGATTTGAGTTTCTTTTCTGCTGTGACAAATACACTACCTCTATTTTCCATTAGGCTATCCTTTCGGTATACGGTTAAGGTTTCCCCATTTACCTGAGTGCTGTCAACTTCGGGTTTTAACCAACTTTCTGTACCTAATGTTGTCTGAGTTCACTGCTTTTTAGGAGTGCTTGCTACGAAAGCTTTGGGATGTTTCGAGAATGAGTTTTTCACTCTGTAGCGGAGTATGCGCTGATATGAAACTTCTTGGCAGATTAAAACTGTGTGCCGGGCCGAGACTCGAACTCAGTTTTAATCTGCCAGGAAGTTTCAAAGCTTTGGGAGTTAACCACTTGGGTTCTAATACTCCCGCCTGTGGGGTAGGGGGAGGCGGGGGGCCGTAGCGCAATAGTTCAAATGATGTTATTTATAAAACTCCTTTCTGTAAATTATGAGCTATCATACTTCGGAATCTGTGCACTAACCTTCAAGTGCTTTCATTCTTACACTGTCTACATATGCCTTTTTAAGTTATTTCTGGCATCTGATGTTAACAATGACGATGTGCCTGAAAGCGGAATTTGTGCACACATTCAACCAAGACTGTGTGTTGGACTGGAATAATTAACGACTGAGCAATCCAAGCGCTACTCGCGTACCGCTAATCGTACCAAAACAAATACCATTTTACACACACGCAGACGCGAGCGCTACGGCGCACACGCAAGCACTTACAAACAGATCACCGATATCACAAAACGACATTCATTTGTTGCCAATAACATTCGACAGTTAGGAATAACATTCGACAGTTGGCAACACCAGCCAAAACGGAACATCAAAACGAGTGTTCACTTCCTAGTGCTGTGAAGTGTAAAAACGATATTTAAAATGGCATTTATAACAAGGACAGCTGTAACAAAGGAACGAAACACGTACATCAACATCCACTAAATCTGCAAGTGTAGCTTTAAATTATTACTACACCACAGAAAATCAGAAAGTGCCACAACTTCTTATAACCTGCATGTGTAACGTCCTAAATGTAAACGAAATGGTATAAATAAAAATGTATACATATTCCAGGCCAGTGAAGTATCTTGTAAAGAATAAAGGCGAATCGCGGATGGCACAATAATTGCATTTCATTCAGTAGTGACTAGACAGTCCCAAGTAAAAATTATCAATAAACCGTATTATTATACGCAACTGAAGGCGACAGGATTACAACATTTGAAGCTATTACATAAGTTGTCAATTTTTAGCATTTCCGTTTCCTAATTAGCCTTTAAGTTTACAAGTTTTTAAAGCTGGAATATTGTTAGAGCTTTGTGCTGCATGTGTATAGTTGCACCATTTAATATTCTTAAAATACACTCTTTCTTTTAAAAAACTAGGTGGCAGATCATTTACAAGCGGTAGAAAATAAAATAAAAATAATTCTGGCCTGCCCCACAATTTTAGCTTGTTACATTGTTTCGAAATAGCACACACGGCACTCGAGAGTTTAAGAAAAGGACAGCTTATCTGACGATTTCTGTACTTGCCTTTGGAATTGCTTGCATCAAGATTGGTCGACTCATTTGACTGAGAAACATACTCCGTCCTTTTATCTTGGTGGCGTTTTGATATTCATTCTATCTTTTAAGCTCTAGAGGGGTTTCATATCTGCAGGGATATAAGTTTCCGGTAGATAGCTGCATCCCTAGTGGTAAGGCACTATCTCAAAGATCTTGTATTACACAAAGGCCGTTACGGACATGCGTAGCGGTAAGACACTCAACTAACACTCCCCAGGACGGCGGTTCGAGTGCAGGTCCGGCCATCCAGTTTTAAGATTTCCTCAGTTCCTCTAAATTGCTCATCGGAAATATCGGGATGGTTCCTTTGCAAAGGACACGACCCACAGTATTTCCTTCCCCACTCCGGCTTTGGGCTCTGTCGCTAATGATCTAGTCCTCGATTGGTTGTTAATCTCTGATCTTTCGTTCCTTCTTCGAGGTATAGTACCATATTTCTGTTGGCGAGACCAATTCGCTCACCTGGAAAATTCACGTAAAATTTCATTGCTCTTTGCAAAAACTGCAACACTTGAAGGATATGAGGAAGAAAAATTTGCAGGATTATGGAGCAAATGGGACGTAGAGAGCGAGATGGGGCATCGTGACATTCCAAAATAATAATTGCCTGTAACTGCTCTCTACATACTGAGAGCTCTCCTTCCAAAACAGTTGTGCTGACGTTTAAATACACACATCAAAAAAAGTTGCTGTCTTCATTAGAGGCTTGGCTCGTACTGCTCTCTATATACTGAGAGCTCTCCTTCCAAAACAGTTGTGCTGACGTTTAAATACACACATCAAAAAAAGTTGCTGTCTTCATTAGAGGCTTGGCTCGTACTGCTCTCTACATACTGAGAGCTCTCCTTCCAAAACAGTTGTGCTCACGTTTAAATACACACATCAAAAAAGTTTTGCATTACCTCGGTTCCGAGAGTTCCGGAACCTGTACACAAAACTGGAATATAGAGTAACATAAACATCATTTCCGCCCTTTTTATTATTCATTGAATGTTGTGCCACCATATAGAGAGACCTTCAGATATGATGGTCCAGATTGCTGTACACACCGGTGCCTCTGATACCCAGTAGCACATCCTCTTGCATTGATGCATGCCTGTATTCGTCGTGGCGTACTATCCACAAGCTCATCAAGCCACTGTTGGTCCAAATTGTCCCACTCCTCAACGACGATTCGGCGTAGATCTCTCAGAGAAAACCAATGTGCGCTCCGTGTGCATGCCGGGAAGAGTCATCCAAGATGTGATGGATTGGAAGAAATTCTCTTTGGTTTCCGGCGGCTATCTGAGTTGGTGAAGACTGGCAGTCTTGCTAGCGAGATAAAGGCAGAGCTCACCATCTGCAGCATCGTCGACAGGACTGATTGCGGACCTTTGATACAGAGCCGAGTGGAGTGTCTGAATCAGAGGCTCAGACGGTTCTGCGACCGTGTAGGCTGCAGATTCCTCGACTTGTGCCATAGAGTGGTGGGGTTTCAGGTTCCGCTAAATAGGTCAGGTGTCCACCACACACAGAAGGCGGCTACACGGGTAGCAGTGGCTGTGTGGCTTGGACTGTGCGGTTTTTTTAGGTTAGGCAGTCTTGGGAAAGATCAAAAAGGGCTCCAGTCTCAAAGGGTACAGGGCAAAGAAACGACAAGAATCGACCAAGCAACAATCGGCTCAAAATAGCTCTGAGCACTATGCTACTTAACTTCTGAGGTCATCAGTCGCCTAGAACGTAGAACTAATTAAACCTAACTAACCTAAGGACATCACACACATCCATGCCCGAGGCAGGATTCGAACCTGCGACCGTTGCGGTCTCGCGGTTCCAGACTGAAGCGCCTAGAACCGCACGGTCAATGCGGCCGGCAGCAACAGTCGGTATTGTAGTTGTAAATTGTCGTAGCTGTGTTAGAAAAGTACCAGAGCATCAAGTGCTGATAGAAATCACTTAAGCTGAAATCGTTATAGGAACAGAAAGCTGGCTAAAGCCGGAGATAAATTCTGTCGAATTTTTTACAGAAGCGTAAACCGTGTTCAGAAAGGATAGATTGAGTAAAGTAGGTAGTAGTGTGTTTGTGTCTGTTGGTAGTAGTTTATCTTGTAGTGAAATTGAAATAGATAGTTCCTATGAATTACTATGGGTAGAGATAACACTCAACAGCCGTACCAAAATAATAATTGGCTCCTTCTACCGCTCCCCCCCCCCCCCCCCCCCCCCCCCGGCACCGAGTCAGATGATATACTAGCTGAACGATTCAAAGAAAATTGGTGGAGACTTCAATCTACCCTCGATTTGTTGACGAAAATGCATGTTATAAGCCGGTGGTAGACAAAAAACATTTTCAGAAATTATACTAAATGCTTTCTCTGAGAATTACTTTGAACAATTAGTTCATGAGCCCACACGAATTGTGAATGGTTGTGAAAATACACTTGACCTCTTAGCCACAAATAATCCTGATCTAACAGAGAGCGTCATGAGGGATACAGGGATTAGTGAACACAAGGTCATTGTAGGATGGCTCAAAACCATATCAACCAAAACCACTAAAAATAAACGCAAAATAAATCTATTTAAAACAGCAGATAAAAATTCGCTTGATGCCTCCTAAGAGAGAGTCTCCATTCCTTCCAAGTTAATTATGTAAGTGTAGACTAGATATGGCTCAAATTCAGAGATACAGTATCGACAGCAATAGATAGATTCTTACCGCATAAGATAATGAGAGTGTGATTGATACGCCGTGGTACATAAAACACGTCAGAACACTCTTGCAGAAGCAACGAAAAAAGCATGGCAAATTCAGAAGAAAGCAAAATCCCCAAGACTGGCTGAGTTTCACGGAAGCTCGAAATTTAGTGCGGACGGCAATACGAGATAATTTTAATAGTTTCCACAATGAAATATCGTCTCAAAATACGATAGAAAACCCAAAGAGATTCTGGTTGTATGTAAAGTACACCAGTGGCAAAAAACAGTCAATACCGTCACAGCACGATAGCGATGGAAATGTTACCGATGATGGTGCCACTACAGCGGGGTTACTAAATACAGTTTTTCCTAATTCCTTCACGAAAGAAGACGAAGTAAATATTCCAGGAATTCGAAACCAGAACAACTGTTAGCATGAGTGACATGAAACTAGATATTTTAGGTGTTGCGAAACAACTCAAATCACTTAAGAAAGACAAGTCTTCCAGTCCAGATGGTATACCAATCAGGTTCCTTTCAGAGTATGCAGACGCAATAGCGCCTTTGTTAGCAGTCATATACAACCGCTCACTTGACGAAAGGTCTGTTCCTAAAGACTGGAAAGTAGCACAGGTCACACCAATATTCAAGAAAGGAAATAGGAGTAACCCATTGAATTACATACCCATGTCACTGACCTCAATTTGCAGTAGGATTTTTGAGTATATATTGAACTCGAACATTATGAATCACCTTGAAGAAAATGACTTATTGATACATAACCAACACGGTTTTAGAAAATATCGTTTTTGCGCAACACAGCTAGCTATTTATTCCCATGAAGTAATGAGTGCTGTCGACAATGGATCTCCGATCGATACCATATTCCTAGATTTCCAGATGGCTTTTGATACCGTTCCTCACAAGAGACTATTTATCAAATTGTGTGCATATGGAGTATCGTCTCAGTTGTGTGATTGGATTCGTGATTTCCTCTCAGAGAGGTCACAGTTCGTAGTGATAGACGGTAAATCATCGAGTAGAACAGAAGTGACATCTGGCGTTTCGCAAGGTAGTATAATAGGGCCTCTGAAGTTCCTGATTTATATAAATAATCTAGGTGATAATCTGAGCAACCCATTAGATTGTTTGCAGATGACGCTGTAATTTACCGTCTAGTAGAATCTCAGATGATCAGTTCTAATTACAAAATGATCTAGAGAGAATTTCTGTACGGTGTGAAAAGTGGCAATTGGCACTTAACAAAGAAAAGAGTGAGGTCATCCACATGGGTACTAAAAGAAATCCGATAAATTTTGGGTATACGATAAATCGCACAAATCTAAGTGCTGTCAATTCGACTAAATGCCTAGGAATTACAATTACGAGCAACTTAAATTGGAAAGACCACATAGATAATATTGTGGGGAAGGCGAAACAAAGACTGCGTTTGTTGACAGAACACTTAGAAGATGCGACAAACCTACTGAAGAGACAGCCTACATTACACTTGTCCGTCCTCTGCTGGAATACTGCTGCGCGGTATGGGATCCTTACGAGATAATATTGACGGAGGATATCGAAAAAGTGCAAAGAAGGGCAGCTCGTTTCGTGTTATCGTGCAATAGGAGCGAGAGTGTCACTGATATGATACGCGAGTTTGGGTGGCAGTCACTGAAACAAAGGAGGTTTTCTTTGCGGCGAGATCTATTTGCGAAATTTCAATCACCAACTTTCTCTTCCGAATGCGTAAATATTTTGTTGACACCCACCCACATAGGGAGAAATGATCATCATAACAAAATAAGAGAAATGAGAGCTCGAAAGGAAAGATTTAGTTGTTCCTTTTTCCCACGCACCATTCGAGAGTGGAATGGTAGAGAAGTAGCATGGAAATGGTTCGATTAACCCTCTGCCAAACACAAGTGTGAATTGTAGAGTAAATATGTAGATTTAGATGTAGATGTAGAATGGTTGGTGAGTCACGTCGTCCGAAAACAGCCCTTTTCGATCTATCCGAGGCATGTTAGATAGGGTTCGTGTCTGGAGAACATGCTGGCCACTCTAGTCGAGCGATGTCTTTATCCTAAAGGAAGTCATTCACAAGATGTGCACGATGGGGGCGCGAATTGTCGTCTATGAAGACGAATGCCTCGCCAATATGCTGCCGTCATCGTTGCACTATCGGTCGGAGGATGGCATTCACGTATCGTACAGCCGTTACAACGCCTTCCATGATCACCAGCATCGTTCGTCGGCCCCACATAATGCCACCCCAAAGCAGCAGAGAAACTCCACTTTGCTGCACTCGCTGGACAGTGTGTTTAAGGCGTTCAGTCTGACCGGGTTGCCTCTGAACACGTCTCCGACCATTGTCTGGTTATAGGCATAAGCGACACTCATCGGTAAAGAGAATGTGATGCCAATCCTGAGCGGTCCATTCGATATGTTGTTGGGCTCATATGTACCGCGCTGCGTGGTGTTGTGGTTACAATGAAGGATCTCGCCATGGACGTCAGGAGTGAAGTTGTGTATCATGCAGTTTGAGTCGTAACACGACGCCCTGTGGCTGCACGAAACGCATTATTCAACATGGTGGCGTTGCTGTCAGGGTTCCTCTGAGCCATAATCCGTCGATAGTGGTCGTTCACTACAGTAGTAGCCCTTCGGCGGCCTGAGCGAGGCATGTCATCGACAGTTCCTGTCTCTCCGTATCTCCTCCATATCCGAACAACTTCCCATTGGTTCACCCCGAGACGCCTGACACTTGTTGAGAGCCCGTCCTGGCACAAAGTAACAACGCTGACGCATTCAAACCCCGGTATTGGCCGTCTAGGCATAGTTGAACTGCAGACAACACGAGCCGTGTACCTCCATCCTGGTGGAATGACTGGAACTAATCGGCTGTTGGACCCCCACCGTCTAACAGGCGCTGCTCTTGCATGGTTGTTTACATCTTTGGACGGCTTTAGTGACATCTCTGAACAGTCAAAGGGACTGTGTCTGTGATACAATATCCACAGTCAACGTCTATCTTCAGAAATTCTGGGAACCGGGGTGATGAAAAACTTTTTTTTGTGTGTATTTTGCGGTAACAAACAGCCGGTGACAATACTGTGTCCTCAACATCTATAATTGAGTATCTATCTCTGTTTCGTTTTTTGTTATCTTGCGCATTTTTGCGCTGTACTTCACGTTTCACGTCTCTTATGTTTACAGTCCTTCAAAGATCGTTAGCACACTGGAGTCACACCATAACATCACAACGTAACCACAACATGGGCGTCTTATAAACATTAGCTGCTTTGCAGATGTCTTGGCAGTCAAATATATCATGAGTTTGAAAAGATCTTTAATTCATTATTGATTGTGTGATGTACGCATGTCAGGCGTCCAAAACATTAGCTTTTCGTATAAGTGTTTTGATAAATACGAGCTTGTGTAATTTACGGATGTACTAATCGCTGTAATTATGGTCTAAAGTGTAAAGGATTCATATTTTATTCGTAACTGGATTCGTTGAAGCGATATTTTCTTTTATATTCGTATATTTTGGTTGCGCTCATTATTTTTGCTCCAGTAATTTCATTTTTGTCATTCGACTTTAGATTTCGTATCAGTTCCACTCTGCAAGCTCTCTGGGTGAACACTGTGAGACGGAAAGATTAGAAAACGACCAAACATAGCGAAATATGTTCTCAACGTTTTGGGGGAGAAGACATAGACCGAACATCAGTTTAGTCAGTTCGTATTAAGGAAAACGCTGGATTGTCAAAGCGGCCTTGTCATTCTACATACTTCTTGTTTTTTTTCGAAAAGTATAACAAAAACAAATTTCCATTAACGAGGTTAGTTTCGTCGTATTACTGGATCAAATCTGCATTTGAAGACCAGAAAAGTCTGAAAATGCCTTCTGACAATGTGTTATTCACGAAAGCGCTCTAACATTTATTATTTAAAACAACTGTCACGTGCACATGTCAGAAATGAACAAGAAGCAGTCGTTGACAGTATTCTGTTAATGTCGTGGTGCATCCAGTATGGCGTACAGCGCAATCTCCCTTTATTATACGAGTAACACCATGTGTGTACGTAATAATTAAACTTGACCATAGTTACGTTACTTTTCCGTCTTCCAGACGTTAACTGCATTTCGCCATTCATCTCCCTTGCTCTTCAATATTTTTGTTTAATTCTGTGGACTTCCTTCGCGGACTTTTTTTTGTATTAAAGAACATTATTTCGACGGTGCGTTAAACTACCTTCCTTCGATCCTCACAGCCTGTTGGAATCAGACGTTACATTAGCGGATCAAGTGACTTCAGTTAAAATATTACAGCTGTAGGACGCATTCGCCCGTCTGTTCATGTTCTGGTGAGTCATCAGCTCAGTGTGAATTGTTAGCTATAATTAGCGGGTGATTGTCACCTCTACGCTGATCCCAAACTGTACGCAATGAATCATTCAGCATTAGTAGTCTGACCATAACAGCAATGTACTGTAGCTTTCCTACCGCAGCTGGTGAAAGCTTCTTAGATACAGCAATGACAAGAAAGCAGAACGTTTCTGCGTCCCTCTCTATATCGCCGGACCATTGCCGGACGCTTTCAAGGCGGAAGCGGTTGCGCAACCCACGTTATGTCCACGTGACAGGCGAGTGCACGTGCTAAATGCTCATTGTGTCGGCAAAACGGCACGTGTTCGACCGCCAGTCAACTCCACTGCGGAACACACAACGATCATCCACATTACCCAGCAATCATCCATATTGAAAAATGTCCCCTCAAAGGCATCACACAGTCTGATTCGCTTCTTTCGTTGCGCTATGATCTAATGGTAGTTTATGGTGACACTAAACTTTTGCGTGCGAATTATGACGGAAGTTCTTTAAATAATCAGGAGACACGTTGTCTTACGAAGATAACATACTCGTCAGTCCAAAAAGTTTTGAGACTGATTTAAGAAAATATAGAGATAATTTAAGATGGTCGTTTTAATGATTCAGATGTTCCACAAAGCCCGCCCCCCCCCCCCAACCACCCCCCTCCCCCCACACTTCCCTCCCGTCTCCACTAGAACAGAACGCACAGAACGTTCAAGTAATCATCAGAGACAGCCAGAAATGTCCTTCTTTGAGTTGTGTAACTCAGTGTTACTTTGGGTTGAATGTCGGCCATGTCGTTAAGATGTTGCTCCTTCACATGAATATCTGTACTTTTGCCGTTTTCTGACAGGTTCGTATAGATAACACCAAGTCTCGTCATCGTGATGATATTTCCCAGAAAAGAACTATGTGCATTTCGAATTTTAATGAAGTCGATGCACTCAAGGAGTGCGAGACAAACTGTGCACACACTTTTATCTTCTACATCTGCATCTATACTCCGGAAACCATCGTCAAGTGCATGGCAGAGGGCACGTCCCATTGTACCAGTTATTGGTGTTTCTTCCCGTTCCATTTACGTAAGGAGCCCGAGAAGAATGATTGTTCGAATGCCTCTGTGCGTGCAGTAATTATTCTAATCAAGATCTCTATGTGAGTGATAAGTAGAGGGTTATAGTATATCCCTAGAGTCATCACTTAAAGCCGGTTCTTGGAACTTTGTTAGTAAACTTTCTCGGAATAGCTTATGCGTATCTTCAAGGCTGCCCCAGCTTAGTTTCTTCATTACCTCTTTAACACTTTCCCACTGATCAAACAAATATTTCAACATTCGTGCTGACCTTTTCTGTACACGTTCAATATCACCTATTAGTTGCGTCCGACACACTTGAGCAATATTGTAGAAGCTTTCGCAAGAGTGATTTGTAAGGAATCCCCTTTGTAGATTGATTGCTCTTCCCCAGCATTCTACCAATAAACCGAAGTCTACCACCTGCTTTATTCACGACTGATACTATGTGATCATTCCATTTAGGCCCAGGTATTTGTATGAGTTGGCCGATTCCAACATTATCTCATTGATATTATAGTCATAGGGTACCATGTTTTTTCGTTTTATGAAGTGCACAATATTACTTTTTTTGAACATTTAAAGCAAGTTGCCAGTCTTTGCACTACTTTGAAATATTATCAGGATCTGACTTAATATTTATGCAGCTTCTTTCAGACAGTACTTCATTATAGATAACTGCATCATTTGCAAAAAGCCTGAGGTTACTGTTAATATTGTGTGCAACGTCATTAGTATACAACATGAACAGGAGGGATGCCAACACACTTTCCTGGGGTACACCCGAAGTTACTTCTACATCTGCCAATGACTCGTCATCCAAGATAACGTGCTGTGTCCTCCTTATCAGAAAGTCCTCAATTCAGCCACAAATTTCATTTGATACCCCATATGATTGAACTTTTGACAGTAAGTGTAGGTGTTGTACTGGGCGAAATGCTTTTCGGAAATCGAGAAACACTGCATCTGCCTGACTGCGTTGATCGAAAGCAGTCAGTATGTCATGTCAGAAAAATGCGAATTGGGTTTCACATGATTGTAGTTTTCGGAATCTATGCTGGTTGGCGTGGAGGATGTCATTCTGTTCAAGATACCTCTTTATCTTCGAGGTCAGAATATGTTCTAAGATTCTAAACAAATCGATGTCAAGATATTGAACGGTAATTTTGTGAATCACTTCTACTACCCTTCTTGTAGACGAGTGAGACCTGTGCTTTTTCCCAAGAACTCGGCACGGTGTTTTGGCCGAGAGATCTACAATAGACTGTAGTAAAAAAAGGGGGGAAGGGTTATCTCAGCATCAAATGAAGCACAGAGTCCTATAGGGATACCACCGTACAGTGAAGCTTTATTCAGTTTTAACGTCTGCAGCTGTTTTTCAACACCGCTGACCCTAATACTTATTTCACTATTCTTTTCAATGGTAGGAGAATCAAACTGGGGCAATCCTCCCGGGTTTCTCCAAACGTGCTTGATTGGGATGGGCGGGGGAGATCCGGCGACCTTGTTGGCGAAGGTAGGGTTCGGCAAGCACAAAGACAAGCAGTAGCATGTCTCGCCGCGGGGGGGCAGGCATTATCTT
Organism: Schistocerca gregaria; assembly: GCF_023897955.1. Taxonomy (NCBI): domain Eukaryota; kingdom Metazoa; phylum Arthropoda; class Insecta; order Orthoptera; family Acrididae; genus Schistocerca; species Schistocerca gregaria. The sequence continues at coordinate 782,890,073 of NC_064921.1, read as the reverse complement.
GCTGAACCCCAGAGGGGTTGTAATGGGACACCCTTTTCTATCATTACCTTTTTTTATAGAAATAACAGGTACCATTTATACTATCGATTCTTGTATAGTATAAAATTATCCCAGCTGTTTTATTAAAAGAATTCATATGATTTTACATACGATATACTATATTTCAGGCTAAAATGTATAAAAAGGAATTAATTTGTTACAATCGATATGTACTTAAGGTTAATATTACTCATCTTTTAGAAATTTCTGGCATACTTTACTTCTACATCTGCCAATGACTCAATCCAAGATAACATGCTGTGTCCTCCTTATCAGAAAGTCCTCAACTGCACAATCTAAAACGAAATAATACATTTATTTCTGGATTCATTTATAAAATAATGATATAATTTGGTAAAGATTCTTCTTTTGTCAAGAAAGTATGTAAACGCTGTTGCTTTGTAAACTCTTTGGAATATTGTGAGTACCACAGAATGTAGTATTAGTGGGCATGCTTCTGATGGAAATAAACGTGTTTTTTAATTTTGTTTACATCAATGTAATCGATGGTTGTATGAAAATGGAGATTGTGAAGTCAGTGTGATATAGAAGAATGGAACAAAAGAAAAGAAAATACTAGCAGCAGATAGTTCTTCATCAGTTACCTAGCCATCAGAAACCCACAACGTTAAATCAAAATTTAAGCTGCAAGAATGTACCCCTAGCCACAATAACTGGAGCCAACATGTAAGGTGTCAGGCAAATCCAACACCTTACATGAAAACCCTGACATGATAAGCAAATCCAGTAGTATGTCACATAGCTCCGAATAAATCGTGACATTAAATTAACCAAAGTAATACGAGTAACGAGTGAGCAAATGGAATACCACAGACTAACACAAGAATGCCTAAATGCATGTCGTACCTTCCCACCGTGAGGCAGACGCAGTTCCGAGGGGAGAAACGAGGACAGAAGCCGAGAGCAGAACCGTGTTAAGCTAGAACGCCCTACGATAACGGACGGAGTGGACACCCACGCCCCCGGCCTACCTGTACGACTACACAACCCGCACGTTTTAGCGTGAGGCTTTTTTCGCGTCTCAGGTACGTCAATGACAACCCCCAGCCCATGTTAAAAGCTAGAGCCCTCCAGAAAAGCAGTATAGATCTTACGATAACACAAAAAGGGCCACTACAACCTGCAAGTTTTAGCGTGAGACTTTTTCGCGTGTTTGTTACATTAAGACAATCCTCCAGCCCATGTTAAAAGATAGAGCCCTCCAGAAGAACAGTATAGATCTCACGATAACGCTAAAAGGACCACACCACCCGCACGTTTTAGCGTGAGACTTTTTAGCGTCTCTGTTACGTTGCAAACTTTAAAAAACATTGCCCCACCACGAAAAGTATAACGTTTCTCATTGGGTAGACAGAATTTTTGTAGGCGGAGTTTAAGGTTAACATTGAGACCCTGATTGGTCAGATGAAAACATAGCCAGATAGTTTTTTTTTTAAACTAACTTCGGTAAATGGTAGTAAGGAAGTTAAGAGGAGAGTTGGTTCCGAGACGGCGAGCTGGACGGCTGGTGCGCCGGCCGCTGTCGCCCTGACGCTGCCTAAACACCGACAAGGTAATGAACGCACGCGATGCTGCATTTTTTAGCGCATAAGGCTTCACTCAGAACTGCAGAAGTCTCATCTGTTACACCCCTTTTTTGCGTAATACTAGTGTCGATCGTTAATTAAAACTCATGGTGTTCACATTTGCCACTTGAAGAACAGATCTGAAACGCGATGATTTTTCTTTTATATAGTTATTGAGAAGCCACATCAGCCACTGTAATTTACGACAGGTTAGATAAGTTATTAAAGTTAATTGAGGGTCACTGTAGACCATTTTGATAGTTTTCTCTTTTGTGAAACTTAAATTAAACCTAGATTATAGATGTGATATGGCATAGGTCATCCTTCAATCCATTGTAGAACTTGGAAACCCATTCAGGGAATATTCGTTCACATTTTTGTTGAACGCAGTTGGTTTTTACCATCCTGTATTAAAACATTTCCTTTTATCAATAGTGCAATTTATAAACGATGTTTTGTGAGTAGAATAAATTTCCAATGGTAAACTTAACTGCTTTTTCGACGTTATTTTACCAGCTAACTAAAAATAGGAAAGCCTTGAACCCTTTCCACTAAATTTAGTTAGTATTAAGATTCTTTTACAGGGAGTGCAGTGGAGCTGACGCTGAGATAATTTAGTATTTGGTTATATCATCGCTAGTCTCACTGAACTCTTCTGAATTCTACATGTCATGTGTGGTCTGGCGTCTCCTTACCAGCAACAGGTCCCAGGTTCAAACTAGTTAATTCCCTAAAAAATACGCTCAGAGCGTCGTTGCGCGAAAGTGGTAGGGAGACACGATATAGAACAATCAGACACCACCATGAATGTTTAGAAAAAACAAGAGAAAACGAAGATAAGTAAAAAGTTTCTGTTTTGAATACCTTACGCCTCTCGAAGCTTTTGAAAGTAATGAAGAGACCAAGGGAAATTTAATGGTGATGTGTGGGAGGGTAAGATTACAGGGTCCTGCTGGGAAAAGAACCCTGGTTGTCGGGCCGTACGGTAGCCTACAATGAGGTTGGTATCCCACCCTTGTCGTGGCGTCTTCAGACATGTCTTCGATCTCGAATCGACAAATGCCGTTTTTTTCTGTCTTAGAATGTATTTATTTTCCCTACTGGCTACCGATTTTGCTACACAGTGTCATCCTCAGGCCATACCCTGGTAAGCAGTCGTTACGCTCAAGTACTCAGTATTCGATTCACCAACCTGTGAAACAAGCTTGACGACTGGGGGTCAGCGAATGGCCTGTCTGTGGTGCTCTGTACCGAAACCGCTGGCTAGTAGGCAAAATAAAGAAAATGCGACTGTAGACTAAAACATGCGCGTTTTCAGTATTATAGAGGTCGCTGTTGTACCGACAGTATGGCTGGATTCTACATCTACATCTACATCCATACTCCGCAAGCCACCTGACGGTGTGTGGCGGAGGGTACCCTGAGTACCTCTATCGGTTCTCCCTTCTATTCCAGTCTCGTATTGTACGTGGAAAGAAGGATTGTCGGTATGCTTCTGTGTGGGCTCTAATCTCTCTGATTTTATCCTCATGGTCTCTTCGCGAGATATACGTAGGAGGGAGCAATATACTGCTTGACTCTTCAGTGAAGGTATGTTCTCGAAACTTTAACAAAAGCCCGTACCGAGCTACTGAGCGTCTCTCCTGCAGAGTCTTCCACTGGAGTTTATCTGTCATCTCCGTAACGCTTTCGCAATTACTAAACGATCCTGTAACGAAGCGCGCTGCTCTCCGTTGGATCTTCTCTATCTCTTCTATCAACCCTACCTGGTGCGGATCCCACACTGCTGAGCAGTATTCAAGCATTGGGCGAACAAGCGTACTGTAACCTACTTCCTTTGTTGTCGGATTGCATTTACTGCTGGATTATGTTTAAGTTATACGTAGGACAGCCAACGGCATTGCCGCAGTGGTAAAACCGGTTCTCGTCAGATCACCGAAGTTAAGAGTTTTCGGGCTGGGCTAGCACTTGGATGGGTGACCATCCCGTCTGCCGAACGCTGTAGGCAAGCAGGGCGCAAGGGTTCAGTCGCTCTTTTGAGGCAAACTGAGGAGCTACTTGACTGAGAAGTAGCGGCTCCGTTCTCGTAAACTGACATACGGCCGGGAGAGCGGTGTGCTGACCACGTGCCCCTCCATATCCGCATCCAGTGACGCCTGTGGTCTGAGGATGACACGGCGGCCAGTCGGTACCGTTGGGCCTTTGAAGGTCTGTTCGGAGGGAGTTTAGCTTAGTTTATACGCAGGGCAAGAATAGCTGAATTTAGATGTTCATCAGTATGTACACGCAAAAATTTGAAGCATTTACCGACTCCTGTTCATGTACTACAGCAGCTGTTGATATGACTAGTTGTTGTACAGAACTGAATAAAGTGTGTTTTCACAAAATTAAGGTAGAGTCCATTACAGAAAACCACCTCATAATTCTTTGAAAAACATCATTAACTCTCTCTTCCATTGCTTTCTCTCTCATTTTATTTATTATACCACTAGTATCGTTTGCAAAAAGTACCAGTTGCGACTGTTGAATGTTAAGTAGAAGGTCGTTCGCATACGGGGTGTCCCAGGAAGAATGGTCAATATTCACGGATACGAGAGGAAAGATTACTAGAAGGAAAAAAGACCAGTAAACATGGCCTCTAAAATGCATACCTTAAGAACTATGAGTCCTTTTTTCACTATAACAAATGTGTTTTCACAGTAGCAAAAAATGAACAAATGCTCTTTGCTCCTCAAGTATGCATTTTAGAGCCCATATTTACTGGACTCTTTTTCTTGGTTTGTTCCATACTACTTCCGCCAAAAATATGGAAACCAAAGAAATTGCAGTAGGAGAGACGCATTTCACAGTGTCGAAGATGAACAAGTGCTTATAACGCTGCAGGTATGGAGACCATGTTTACTAGACACGTTTTTCTTGTTTTGGTCCATATTACCATTCACGACAGTCGCCTACCCTATAATCTTAGCAACAGCGGTACCGGTATATATATTCCACAGAGGCATCAGAACGATTTTAGCTTACAACTTTAAACTCGGTCATATCTGGAACAGTGTTCCCGACCTCAAATTGATACATGTACCCTTCTTCATCGTTGTTGAAAGTTTGTATCATCGTCACGGAATCACCCTTATAATGATTAGCAGTGACCCTACACCGATGAAAGTTTGTATAATCGTCACGGAATCACCCTTATAATGATTAGCAGTGATCCTACACCGATGAAAGTTTGTATCATCGTCACGGAATCACCCTTATAAGGAATAGGCGTAAATCTTGGTAGCGAACTAGTGGATATGCCCTAGAGGCCTAGACGGTTGTATGGAATCAGTAAAATAAGATGGATCGACATGGAGACGTGACAAAATGGCAGAAAGGAACTGTCCTGTTTTGACGTGCCCATGACCACACCGTGAATGAAGTTGCCCGATTTGTTGGTGTAGCAATGCATATAGCCCAGCGTGTCTACAAGGAATGGTATGGAATCACTCGTAGCCATTTAACATGGCGTAATAACATTGGTCGTAAAAAAGATGCTTGCGGACAGGATCTGTGGCGAGTACCATAACACGACACAGAGAATCTGTTTCAAACTGGTTGTTGTTAGTGAAAGCAGGTCCATCTAAACCAGTTTCAGAGCAGACATTGTGAAGGGAACTGCATGCAATGGACATTTTGGGTCGGGCAGCTCTCAGGCTGTATCTCGCAGCGGTATATTAAACTACACGTCTTCAATTGGCCACACAATGCAGATGGGTGGTACGGGACTACAAGTCCCGCCGCCACACCTCCAAAGTGAATTGCAGTGACGCAGTCACTGCCCTAAGGATAAGTTTACTGCCTCACCAACACAGTCAGACCGCAATTGACCGGTGATGCTGTATTGTAACATAAAGAAAAGATACTGTATTAGCTGAATGGAGACGTGTACTGTCATCCAAAAAGTGGCGATTTTCACTCTTTTGAAACGATGCAAAGTGTCGAGAGCACCAATGGCTCAATAAGGCGTTTAATCCGCAATGTGTGTAGGGTGCAGTTCAGACCAGAGCTGGCTCTCTGATGTTTTGGGAGAGTCTTTCGTTCCGTGAGCTGAGAAGACTCGTTCATTGCTAATTAGGCTGTGCTGTACGGTATGGTGTCGAAGTTGTGTGAGTGTAGGAGGATACAAGATGACTTAGACAATATTTCTAATTAGTGCGATGAATGGCAGCTAGCTCTAAATGTGAAAAAAATGAGTTAACGCGGATGAGTAGGAAGAACAAACCAGCAATGTTCGGATACAGCATTAGCAGTGTCCTGCTCGACACAGTCACATCGTTTAAATGGAAGGGAGCAACGTTTGCAAAGCGATACGAAATGGGACGAGCATTTTAGTATTGTGGTAGGGAAGGCGAATGGCCGACTTCGGTTTATTGCGAGCATTCTGGGTAATTGTGGTTCACCTGAAAAGGAGACAGCATACAGGACGCTAGTGCGACCTGTTCTTCAGTACTGCTCTAACGTTTGGGATCTGCACCAGATCGGATTAAAGGAACACATGAGGCAATTCAGAGGCGGGCTGCTGGATATGTTACTGGCAGACTCGAACAACACGCAAGTGTTATGGAAATGCTTCGGGAACTCAAATGAGACTCCCTACAGGGAAGGAGACGTTCTCTTCGAGGAAAACTACTTAAAGGTTCGGCATTTAAAGCTGACTGCAGAACCATTCGTATATTACGAGTAAGGACCATCAAAAAAAGATACGAGAAATTAGCCCTCGTACGGAGGCATATAGACAGTCGTTTCTCCCTCGCTCTATTTGCGAATGGGACAGGAAAGAAAATGACTAGCAGTGGTACAGGGTACCCTCTGCCAAGCACCATACTGTGGCTTACAGAGTTTCTATATAGATGTAGATGTAAAATGGGCAATGTGTGGAGGGTGTACTTCAGACCGGAGGTGGTTCTTTGATGCTTTGGAAGTGTCTTGTGGCTGGATCGACTCATTCACGTTGCCACGTCATTAACTAGGGTGATTAGTTCAACATTATCGATGACCAAGTGTTGCCCTTTCTTACACTATCTCGATGAGAAGCACGCTGTGGACACTCCTGCTTTCTAAGACATCTACAGTTGCATTCACACATACGTTTCTGGTTTCGACGAGCATGGGGCACCCTATCACGTCCTCTACTGGTCCACTAAATCACCAGATCTTAACCCTATAGAAAATGTCTGGGACTCTACGGAAAGGCGGTGATATTTTTAAGTCGAATTCCTTTCAGTTTGGCAGCTCTTCCCAAACTAATCATCAACGAATGCCTTCAGCTATGTATGACATACACTGAGGTGCCAAAGTCATGGGATAACGATATGTACATATACAGATGAAGGTAGTGGTGCGTACACAAGATATAAAAAGGCAGCGCATTGGCGGAGCAGTCATTTAAACTCAGGTGATCCATGTGAAAAGGTTACCGACGTGGTTATGGCCACACGACGGGAATTAACAGACTTTGAACGTAGAATGCTAGTTGGAGCTACACGCATGGGACATTCCATTTCGCCGGCCGCGGTGGTCTAGCGGTTCTAGGCGCTCAGTCCGGAACCGCGCGACTGCTACGGTCGCAGGTTCGAATCCTGCCTTGGGCATGGATGTGTGTGATGTCTTTAGGTTAGTTAGGTTTAATTAGTTCTAAGTTCTAGGCGACTGATGACCACAGATGTTAAGTCGCACAGTGCTTAGAGCCATTTGAACATTCCATTTCAGAAATCGTTAGAGAATTCAACATTCTGAGGTACACAGTCTCAATAGTGCTGCGATAATACCTAATTTCAGGCATTACCTCTCACCATGGACAACGCAGTGACCGACGGTTTTCACTTAACGACCGAGAGCAGCGGCGTTTACGTAGGGTTGTCAGTGCTAACAGACAAGCAACATTGCTGGAAATAACCGCAGAAATCAATGTGGGACGTACTGCCAACGTATCTGTTACGACAGTGCGACAAATTTGCCGTTAATGGGCTATGGCAGCAGACGACGACGTGCGTGGATTTGCTAACAGCACATCTCCTGCAACGCCTTTCCTGGGCTCGTGACCACATCGTTTGGACCCAACACGACTGGAAAACCGTGCCCTGGTCAGATGAGTCCCGGTGTGTATTGGTAGGAGCTGATGATAAGGTTCTAAACCATGGACAGAAGTTGTCAACAAGGCACTGAGGAAGTAGGTGGCGGCTTCGTTATGGTGTGGAGTGTGTCTACATGGAATGGACTGGGTCCTCTATCCAACTGAACCTATCGTTGACTAACAATGGTTATGTTCAGCTACATTGAGACCATTTGAAACAACAACGGACTTTTTATGGATGACAATGAGCTATGCCACTGGGCTACAATGGTTCGCGATTGGTTTGAATCGAGAAACTAATATGGCCACTCAAATAACCCGACGTGAATCCTAACGAACACTTATGGAACATAATCGAGAAATCAGTTTGTTCACAAAATCCTGCACCGGTAACACTTTCGCAATTCTGAACGGCTATAGAGGCAGCATGGCTCAATATTTCTGCTGGGGATTTCCAACAACTTGTTGAGTCCATACTATGTCGAGCTGCTGCACTTTCCCGGGTAAAAGGAGGTCCGACACGATATTAGAACCTGTATCCCACGACTTTCATCACCTGAGTGTAGCGGAATAAAATCGGGAACTCAGTAGGGTTGCCACTTTTTGATATAATAAATAAGGGACATTTACCCCACAATACGGAATTCTTCACAAAAATAAGGAACAGTTCAAAAATACTAGGAAATCAAACGTTACATACCAATTTCAATGACATTATAATTAGTTTCGTTAACAGAATGAGATAATTACTGAAATTCTTAAAAGAAACTAACTTGCACCCTCTTAACAGTACATACAGTACAGTGCATTAGATATGATAAAACATGCACAAAAAACATTAATAGAATTAACTTATTTCCTGCATCTGTACTTCATTTTGACAAACCTAACTTTCAAATTGCACTGTCTACCTTTATCTTGCAGTGGAACTCTGTATAAGACAGGTTCATGTATATCGTTCGTTATTGGTTCACTTTTAATTAGACCTACTAAACACCTGTGTCTGTTGTCTGACCACTTGGTACACATTAAGGAGAATATTCGATCAACAAATGCCTACGATTCAGGACTATTCATTAGAAAGGACACAAGTTTCTGTTCTCCTTCACGACTAGTAAAAACTGACAACCACTTGTTTGAGGTATCTTCTGTACTCTCCAAAATAGTCGTAGGAATGTTTCCATAAGACAATACTCTTCATACTGTTCCTCCGTATCAGTTACTTCAGTTAACTGGAGGGGTTTCACTGCATCTTACAGGGAAGAGAGACCTATGCTTCTGTTTAAAAAAAAAATAGTAACTTCGCTGCAACATTTTCCTCCGAGAAAACGTACTATTTTTGAAGGTAGTTTAAGGCTTCTCGATAGAACTATGTAAAACTTATCTCCAGTTTGGTTCTCACTGTAGAAGACAGAGCTTCCGAGGCACTCGTAACTGCAATTCCGAAGAACTAATCTTCTGTCCTTTGTTGCAGGCAGTAATCTTGTCTAAAGGCAGGCCATTATCATTTATTGCCTTAATGACACAATCACGAGTTGAACTTGCGGTTTCACTAGCACTTTCATAAAAGTGCAGCAACCTGTTTTGTACACCACTTGCAGCTGGGAAGTGTCTTACACAGAAAGGAAACATTTTACGATGACCTTTATTGCTGGCATCTAATGCAGTTGAAACGAAAATAGTTTTTAGGAAAAAGTTCTGTCACACCTTTTAGATACTTTGGAGCCAGTATATCTGGCTATTCTGATACGTCGTTAATCGTTTAACCTTCTTCGTCGGAGTTGTACTGATTGAATTGTCATCATAATCTCACATCTTAACACCGATGTCTTCGATGAGCTTTGGTAACTTCACAGTTTACGTAGATTCAGTCTCGCACAGCATGAGCAATCACGTTGGAAACAAGAAGGAAAGACCTACGGAAACACACGGCGGAAGACGAGGTGAATAACCCGTCAAGCTCAATTTTACCAGCGAAAGGCGAGACATCACGAGACTTCCTTCTTCTGCGGCTCCGAAGAGAAAAAAAATAAATGGAGCTACTCTGAACTTCAACACCGCTCAAATCACATGCGGATTTTAAGATATGTACAGGCAAAGAAAGACAAACGATAGTTTTTATGGGACAACAGCTCACAATGCGGAACGCAAAATTTTGATCTCTAATACGGGATGTCCCTTATAATATGGGACAGGTGGGAAACCTAGGTCTCATTTCCTCGCTGAATTCGGGCATTATTGGTGTTAGATACGGTGTTAGACGATGTTAGCTTTGTGTCTCCTGCTGATACTAATTTCTTGTCCACTGTCCTTGTGTTGATGTAGATGGAACCTTTTTTTTAGGGGGGAGGGGGAGGGGAGGAGGCTCAGCATGTAGGAATAACATGTTCGGGACACAGATGCGTGTTACAAAAATTAGGTCTGATGTTAGTTCTAGAACATCCTCTTCAAAGACCTTAGCATTTTGATAACTTTTTCACAATACACGTGTTTATTTATATCCTCTATCATTGCCATCATTCCACTTTTCTAAAAAAAAATAGTGCAACGCAAGACTATAACGCTAGGCTCAGAAGCGATCTCTACAAAGACTGCAAGAGCTCACTACTAATGCAGAAATCAGTGAGGTACCGGGATACCCAAGCTCAGCCGCCTGGCAGACTGTTTTAAATGTCTTATGGATAATACGTGATGGTGTTCCACACTGAGACAAACAAGATTCTCTCTGGCAACTCCTATTCTAATTAAGAAGATCGTCACAGAAAATTAAAAACGACATTTAGTTTATTTTGTATTCAATATTAGCACAGTAATACAATAATTTTTCGTAATATTATGTCATTTCTGCGTATTGCACTTGAACAAAATATTCCTCCTTGATTTCTTTCGAGATTCCAACGACTAGTCCCTCCAGGATCCATGGAGTACAACAAATGTAACGCAGTGTAATATGGGAACAATTGTACTCTCTCTCTCTCTCTCTCTCTCTCTCTCTCTCTCTCTCTCTCTCCTCTCTCTCCATCCATTTGAAACTCTCCCTTCTTTATAAAGCTGGCTCCCATCAAACCACTGTTAACTGTCCTGTTGCCTTTTTGTCCCCAAACATAACTCCTGGAATCCTGACTGTGGTCGAATCCTGTCATTTGTGCAGGAACAGATAACGAAAAATTGCAAATTAAAAAACAACGCAACAGTTCTGTTATAGTACAGTACACAACATACCGTAATCAAACTGCGTATTTAAAGGAGCTTTATCAGTGGCCCCGTACGAGAGGAACATACTGGCAAACTCTGGACACTTTGTCACTGCATTAGCCTTCAGCTCACGTTCATCACGCCGTGAAAACGTAAGGAGTGGGTTGCGTAAGTGGCGTGGCTGTAACAGTTTGAGTAAGCAGTCTCTGGTATACACTACACGCTAAGTCATGATCTACTTTGTCTCGACACGACCTTCTTCCAAACACAGGGCCAGTACTGTTAGAGGTTTTCAGAGTCAGCGTCACTGCTCCCAGACCTGTAGCGGTCTTATTGTAAGAGCGTCGCGCTGATTTCATGGAAACAATAGCTTAGTTTATTTGCTTTCTGAGTAAAGGAAGTAAGTGTGCACTAGCAGTGGTACCTAGCCGGCCGGCAAGTAAGTGCTGTTGCTATTGCAGCTTCGTTGTTGACAGTCGAATAGTACTTCTTGAGCTGCGAGTATTGGTTTCTATTTAGTAACTATCAGTTTGAAGATTAGTTTCTTTCGAATCCCGGCCACTTTTATTGTTGTATGACGTCTGTGATTTGTGTTTTTCTGTCAGAACGGACAATTTTTTAATGAAAGCACGAAACGTGATATTTAAGATTTTTCGTGGAGTTCTAATACGAATAGATGACAATTCACAGAGTATGACGACAATTACTGCAGGTTCAGGTTTACGTTTACCACTGCTAACCATATGGTCAGTTGTGAAGGAAGTGTTTAGTCAGCAGCTCAAGGTCGACGATATAAAGTCAATTCGTAGTGAAAATATTTCTGTTAGTGATAAATCAGGTATATGTGCAGTATTTAACAATCATTTTCTAAGCATTGATGGTGAATTAAATAAAATTTAGTTTCTACAGCGAATCATAAAACTTTCTTGGCAAATGCCTTTCCGAGACTGATGTCTGAAATACTCCTCTGTGATACAGACAAGGAGAAGATTGAGTCAATAATTAAATGGCTGAAGACTAAGGACTCTCATGGATATGATGGAGTGTCTAGTAGGATATTAAAGTGCTGTGCTGCGCATGTTAGCCCTGTATTTAGCCACATTTGTAATTTTTCCTTTAGGAATGGTCAGTTTCCTGAACGATTAAAGTACTCAATAGTAAAGCCGCTTTATAAAAAGGGATAAAAGGATAATGTAGACAATTTTAGACCTATTTATATGCTATCAGTGTTTGCTAAAGTTATTGAAAAGGCTGTGTATATAAAGATAATTGATCATTTTAAATCACACGATTTGCTATCAAATGTACAGTTCGGCTTTAGATGTCATTTAACAACTGAAACAGCTATATTCACTTTTCTCTGTGAGGTACTGGACGGGTTAAACAAAAGGTTTCGAACTCTAGGCATATTTTTTGATTTAAATAAGGCATTTGATTGTGTTGATCACAAAATATTGCTCCAGAAATTGGACCATTACGGAATATGGGGAGTAGCTCACTATTGGTTCACCTCTTACTTTAGCAGCAGACAGCAAAAATCCATTATTCACAATGTTGAGAATAGCTGTGATATGGGGTCTGAGTGAGGTACAGTCAAGTGGGGGGTGCCCCAGGGATCAGTGTTGGGGGCCACTCCTGTTCCTTATTTATATAAATGATATGCCCTCTAATGTTACAGGTAACTCTAAAATATTTCTGTTTGCTGACGACACAAGCTTGGTAGTAAAGGATGTTGTGCACAGCATTGGCCTGGTTTCAAATAGTGCAGTTCATGACCTAAGTTAATGGCTTGTAGAAAATAAACTAACGCTAAATCACAGTAAAACTCAGTATTTACAGTTTCTAACACACAATTCAACAAAACCTGACATTTTAATTTCACGGAATGGGCATATGATTAGTGAAACTGAACAGTTCAAATTTCTAGGCGTTCAGATAGATAGGAAACTGTCGCAGAAAGCCCACATTCAGGATCTTGTTCAAAGCCTTAATGCTGCCATTTTAACTCTTCGAACGGTACCTGAAGTGAGTGATCGTTCGACAAGAAAATTAGTATACTTTGCTTATTTTCATTCGCTTATATCGTGCGGTATTATATTTTGGGGTAACTCTTCCCATTCTAAAAGAATATTTTTGGCTCAGAAACGGGCGGTTCAGGCAATAAATGGAGTAAGTTCACGAACCTCTTGCCGACCCCTGTTCACAAGTCCGGTTATTCTGACATTGGAATCTCAATATGTATATTCCTTGCTGTCATTTCTTGTTAACAATATTAGCTTATTCCCAAGAATAAGCAGCTTTCACTCAGTTAATTCTTGGCAGAAATCTAAACTGCATTTGGATCGGACTTCTTTAACTCTTGCGCAGAAAGGTGCGCAGTATTCTGCTGCATCCATTTTCAATAAACTACCGCTCAAATTCAAAAATCTTAGCAGTGATCCATACGCTTTCAAATCGAAACTGCAGAGTTTCCTCATAGGTCACTCCTTCTATTCTGTAGAGGAGGTCCTTGAAAAATTTAGCTGATTCTTGTTGTATAGTTGATTGCGTTTACTTAAACTTATGATTGACTTTTTTCTGGTTCATAAACATTTTTTGTCTGTTATTACCCTATTTACTCGTTTTATTATACTGTGGATGTAAAATATGTCCTGTGTTGGAACCTGTGCTTTGAAAGTGTATGTAACTTAGCACCAAGTTATGATTTAAACTTATGTGTGGTATATCAAAACAAATTGTCGTATAATGTTTCAAATACTGAGATGGCTAAATAGACACGTTTAGAAAACCAATAAATTTTAAAAAGTCCTAGCTATGTCCTAGCTATTGAAAGCATACTTCTTACAAAATTAATGCCATTTAGGGTCAAATCATGGCTGTTTGGTAAACAAATCAAGAGAATACTTTCGCCACCGACTATCATTGGCATTAAAACGCATGAGTCCTGTCCTTCATGATGTTTAAATTAGAGATTACATTAGACTCAGTTTTCGTTCCATAGACACAATAAAATGAGATGATTCTCATGGGTTGGAACATGTTCTCCAATCAGTGGGCGACGTGGTAAACATTAAAATTCGACCTCTTAAGTAAGCGTGTTTTCAATCATGTACGTTGATATGGGCGCTGAGTACATTTCCGTAACCTATTACAGTAAGTCTCTCTGGCTTTCACGTAAGAATTCTTGAAAAGGCTGTACAAACTCAGGAACGAAATTCACTGTTATCTTGTTTACTTTGAAGCAGGTGTATTTTTGTAACATTTTTGAAAATCTCAACTCACTGAATGTATCCTCTCACAGTAACGAGACCAATATTCTGCAACTGTCAGATAAAATTTCAACCTTCAAAAAGAGACCGCTACCGTGGAAGAAAAAATTGAATGGTAAAGATATACGTTTCTCAAGCTCTTCACACCGTTTTGAAAAACAATGACTCTCTATTGAGTGAAGAATTTAAGTCTGTGTGTACGGATCATTTAACTGAGCTCAGTGATTACTTTCTGAAGTACTTTCCAGAACAAGTTGATCAACACAACTGGATCAAAGATTTCTTCAGGCCAAAAGTTTCATCTACACTTATCATTGGGGAACAACAACAATTTATTGATATTTCTTCAGCCACAGAGTGAAATCGAAATTCTGTTTTCCTTGTCATTGTTTGAGCTTTGGAGCTTGGTTAAGCAGGAGTAGGTTTTGACACCTTTTGCAAATCAGATAGGTCTTGCAGCATTGGCTGGTGATAAAAACTGTGAATGAGTATGGAGAAAGAGAGGCGATTCACAATTTCTAATCCTGTGCCGAAATTTGAAGCACTTGCAGTGAAAAGCCAAGCTCACCCTTGCCACTGCTTTCGTTTCAGCAATAAGACGTAATAACACTAAAAATTGATTTAAATGTGTTAGGTCAACAGTTAATAAGTAAATAAAGAACTACTGTTATTAATTTTTTAGAAACTTAAGTTTTTTTACCACTCTTCGAGTCGGATGCCATGTGCTAAAGCAGCCGCGGGTGTTTACGCTTAGGTCAAGGAACCGAGTGGCCAGAAAGTTTGAAAACCACTGCCATATATATCACAAGCTGTTTGCAGGAATTTACGTATCGTCTCCTGCCGTACTCTTCTTTATAAATTTATAAATACGAACTGGATAGCCTAAGCTCGCTCATACAATGGAGGACTAGACATACATTTTTAAATATCATCTCCACAAAGTCAAACTGCGCCCCTGAAACTTTGTGTTGGTACTCCTCTCCACACTCACGCTTCAGTGCGACACATTTTTACCAACGATGGATGACTTTAGGGAGGCATTGGTTGTAGAAGTCTGTATTTTGGATGGTTGGTGCAAATTTATTTAGAAACTGTAATAATATATTTTGGAACGTGTTAAGCATTTCCTTAACCTGACAATGAGGCACGATGTATAAAGTTTCATCAATTTATAAAAGGACAGGAAACAGCCAAGCTTCTATCATGCATAACCAGTTTATAAACTGAAGAGCCAAAGAACCTAATACACCTGTCTAATGTCGTGTAGGGCTCCCGAGCACACGAAAGAGCCTCAACGCGACGTGGCATGTGGTCGACTAATGTCTGAATTAGTGTTGGAGGGAACTGACACCATGAATCCTGCAGGACTGTCCATAAATCTGTAAGAGTACGAAGGGGTGGAGATCTCTTCTGAACAACACGTTGCAAGGCATTCCAGATATATTCATGTCTGGGGAGTTTGGTGGGCAGCAGAAGTGTTTAAACTCAAAAGAGTGTTCTGCTGTAATTGTTCACGTCCGACGGAATTCACAATGGACACGAATGAATTCAGGTGATCAGAGAGGATGCTTACGTTCGTGTCACCTATCAGAGTCGTATCTAGACGTATCAGGGCTCCCATAGCACTCACACTGCAAACGCCTCACACCTTTACAGAGCGTCCACCAGCTTGAACAGTCCCTGCTGACATGCAGGGTCCATGGATTCATGAAGTTGTCTCCATGCCTGTAGACACCCACCCGCTAGATACAATTTGAAATGAGACTCGTCCGACCAGGCAACATGTATCCAGTCAGCAATAGTCCAGTGTCGCTGTTGACGGCCCAGGCGAGGCGGAAAGCTTTGTGTCGTGCAGTCATCAGTGGTTCACGAGTGGGCTTTCGGCTCCGAAAGCCCACGTCTAAGATGTTTCGTTGAATGGTTCGCTCGGTGACAGTTGTTGAAATCTGCAGCAATTTGCGGAAGGGTTGCACTTCTGTCACATGTCCGCATCTCGAGGTCCTGCGGTAGCGTTCTCGCTTCCCACGCCCAGGTTCCCGGGTTCGATTCCCGGCGGGGTCAGGGATTTTCTCTGCCTCGTGATGACTGGGTGTTGTGTGATGTCCTTAGGTTACTTAGGTTTAAGTAGTTCTAAGTGCTAGGGGACTGATGACCATAGATGTTAAGTCCCATAGTGCTCAGAGCCATTTGAACTTCTGTCACGTTGAACGATTCTATTCAGTCATCGTTGGTCCCGTTCTTGCAGGATCTTCTTCCGGCCGAAGCGATGTCGTAGAACTGATGTTTTACCGGATTCCTAATATTCTCGGTACTCTCGTGAAATGGTCGTACGGGAAAATTCCCACTTCATCGCTACCAAGGAGATGCTGTTGCCCATCGCTCGTGCGCCGACTATAACTCCTCGTTCAGACTCACTTAAATCTCGAAAACCTGCCGTTGTAGCAGCAGTAAGCGACCTAATAACTGCCCCATCCACTTGGTTGCATTACACAGGCGTCGCCGACCGCAACGCTTTTTCTGCATGTTTACATAGTCCTGTATTTGAATACGCATGCCTATACCATTTTCTTTGGCGCTTCAGTGTATATGTAGTTATTAGTAAAGTGTAATATGAACCACTTCCTTACTGGCAAATCATGTCAGGCTATTTAATAACGGAAATCACAACAGTTTGATTGTTCTGCTCTATTGCCTGAATACCGGCTTACAGTTTGCAGAGTCATTGTCAGAAGGAATAACTTCAGTTTTGAGTTTTGTTTATTATGACAATTTTCAGCCTGAGAAAAAGTCGTTAACCTTATAACAAACTAAGTTAAAAAGTTCTCTCTCTCTCTCTCTCTCTCTCTCTCTCTCTCTCTCTCTCTCCCTCTCTGGGCGCGCGCACCCGAGTGTGTCTGTGTGTGTGTGTGGGGGGGGGGGGGGGGGTGAAGGGAGGGAGGTAGGAGGGAAGTACTGTAGGGAAATGAAAAAATGAGTGTGAATTCCTAGTGGACTAAACTGCTGAGGTCATCGGTCCCTAGATTTACACACTACTTAAACTAACTTATGCTACGAACAACATAAACACACTCACACGCACACAGACACACACACACGCACACACACACACATGACACGAACCTCCGGCGGGAGGGGCCGCGCAGTCCGTGTCATGGCGCCTCAAACCGCGCGGGCACTCCGTGCTGCGTTCTGTAGGGAATAAGAGAGATAAAGAAGTCACAAAATTTTTTCCATAGAAGCGGAGTCATCTACAGACACTGAAATAATATCTGGTGCGCCCCGCGAGAATATTAAAGGACCGCTGCGGTTTGTGTTACACATTATTGAGCGGATGGTATTAGTTACACTTTTGTGCTTTCGCTGCTGCTGTAGCCGTCTATGAAGAATTTCTTATAAAAACTGCAGAAAAACCCACTTACATCTTGACAAAATATCAATTGTTGTAAGGATTCGCAACTAGCTCATTACGTAGAGAAATGCAAAGCTGAGCATATCACGAAACGTAACAATGTGGTATCCTGTAACCTCAGGACGACTGAGTCACAACTTGAGTCGTTCATGTCAGTCCAGTACATCGAAGAAACATCTGCAGATATCGAATGGAACAATTATATGTCAGCCGCTGTGGCCGAGCGGTTGTAGGCGCTTCAGTCCGGAGCCGCGCTGCTTGTACGATCACGGGTTCGAATCCCGCCTCGGGCATGGATGTGTGTGATGTCCTTCGGTTAGATTGGTTTAAGTAGTTCTAAGTCTAGGGGACTGAAGACCTCAGATGTTAAGTCCCATAGTCCATAGACCCTTTTGAACCATTTTTTGGACAATCATGATGCTCAGTTATATCAGTAGGCTACAGTTCGTTGGTAATATACTGGGAAAATGCAGACTGTCAACACTTACTAGAACCACACTTGATTATTGCTCGAGTATAAAGGAGCTGTGTCAGGTCAGACCAACAACATACAGTGCATGTTCACAGAGAAGGGTGATGCAAATAGTCATAGGCTAGTCTGATTCTTGAGTGGCTGTGCCACAAATGTTGAAAAATCCCGAGAGGAAGACACTAGAAAAATACGCCGTGCATCTGTCAAGTGGAAACCTGAAGAACATTTTTTTACCAGAGAAGCTAAGAATATTCTTCAGCCTCTTAGACAGCTATCTGTTACAGATCTTATCGATAAAATCAGACACCCAACCATCTTTCATGCTTCATCCGTGAATCGAGCGGGAAGAAAGAGTAACATACATTACATTAAAAAGTACCCTCTGGCACACACTCCAGTGATTCGCAGAGTGATACGCGCTGCACTTGCTTTGGTACGTGCTGTGCCGGCGGTCTGAATACCCCTTGCGGATAATTCGGGGCCTATATTTTCGCCCGGCCCTTGGCCCTGAAACTTCGTCAGCGAGATCTCGGGGCTAGAAATAGGATTGCGCCTGCTTTTTATACGACTGCTCTTGTGTGGCCCGTTGGCCCAACCCTGGTCCCCATCAAGGTATTGGGTAGGTTCTCCTTTACTGACTGGAAAATGCGAGGCGGCATTGCAAACGGCTGCGCTGTCCAACTGCGAATATTCACGACTTTATGTGGCCAGAGACGGCAGTATCATGTCGCAGTTTGCGCATTACTGGCTTACACTTACATTATCTCAAGGATCTAATTTTATCAAAATTACTCAAGATTGGTGATCGCATATTTTATACACCAAGACAAGAGCAACTGATTCTCGTATATTTTAAAACATTATAGAAAATTCGTCCTTAGAGAGCAAAAAGGTGTTACTAATTAAGATGATGGAATATTTAAGAAACTGGATCTGCAATTAGGAGGATCGTGTAAAAAACTTGCTGTGCGGTCATGTGGCGTTGTTGTGTGCTGTATCTTACACATTAAACGAGTAATTATTTAGAATTCTTGTTCGTGTACTAAATGTCACGCAATATATTTGTCTTTTTATTCAGATAATTCGCATGTATATCTCTGAATGCAAACTCTTCGAAAATAGTTGAACTGAGGACTTTTCATTTCTCTTTAGCATTTTTTTTTTTTACCTCTAGCCCGTTGAAGTAAGACATCCCTTCACAGCTGACAGTAATTTGTGAAATACATGAATTGTGGTTCAAAACGATATTTATTTTAATACATTTTCCTCTTCTGTGAAACGTATTACTTGCAGACAATGTGCTATGTAACAGAAAACTATAATTAAAGAAAGTATGTGTTACATACAACGACTGTGGATGTTTATCGTAAGCTGGCAGCGAAGAGTTTATGACAAGCTATTACACTGGCCTGCTCAGTGACAAAAGTGTTTTTATACCTTACATGGAATTAAATATTTGTCGTGAACACCTAGAGAACTTCCCCAGCAGCCGTCACTTGCGGTGTTATTATGAAGTGGAACATTTCAGAAACAAGTTTTCACTTATCCTTTTCCACACGTATCCCGTGCAACACTACCATTGCCTCGTAGACCGATCGTCGCTGGTTCGAGCACCGCCAGTGTTATGGATGTTGATTCTACATATAAGCTACTGCGTGTCTCTTCGTCGCTGTAGAAAAAATGCCTGGAATGTTAATATACGTGTGTGTGATAATACCTAAGGAAGGGATGCGGGAAAGTAATGGAACAAGGAAGCATAGTAATAACGTGTGCTGAGTACATATCAGACGGATGACATTCCGGGAATGGGGTCCAGCCCACAATACCCACTGTAATTTGTTTCACATTAGGAGATGGGCATCGTTTTTTATGTTTCTCATTTGTAACTGTGAGGTAATTATTTTCGGCGACTGGTGGGATACAATCTACAGCAAGATTACGTGTGATTTCTTGTACCATCTCTGCCATACTATATTAATGGCTCTACTCACGATCAGCCAACACTGCTTTACTTCAGCCACTACCTCTCTTCCCAGTTTTCAAGATTCCACGTTCGAGTCCAGGTTCACCACAAAATTTTTAAACTGTCAGGAAGTTTCAAAACATCTGCAGAAAAATACATTCTGAAATAGTTTAACTTGCCGGTGGACAAGTCAGCTGGTAGTTGCTTTGTATCTCAGGCAGCAACCAATGATAACATTGTTGGTAACCTCCTTGGTGCCGCTCTCGCTCCAGTGTGGAGTCGGTCTAGTGTTGCCGATGAAACTGCAGTCTTAAGTGGCGACGCGCTGAACAGCTGCGTGTTGTCAATATGATAAATGGAGCCGAAACCGGTCATTTTAAATAATTGATATTTTTTGACTGTGACTATTTCTTCATAAGTAATTAAACCTCTGTGACTGAAGCGGAGGCGGAACACTTCGAGTGATACAGTAAGAGTGGTACCACGGTCGTGACGGAATGCTCGAGACTACTTCTCCACAGACATGCACAATCCAAGGTGTCATGAATTTTCCTACAGAGTACGTAAATCTTCCAACAACGTTGCGTTACATTAGATTCCTTGCACGGAGTTTCAGTTCGTAAGTCTTTATTTACTAACAAATTCCGATGAGATGTATTGAGCCTCCCTGTTGGTAAAACATTGTTACCGTATGTCATGGACATTCAAAACAAACAGTCAAACTTGAATTGTACTCATTTAGAAGCTGTTTGGAAACAACAGATTGTCGTTTGAGGTTAGTTGCTGTAGTCTCTTCACCTTCTACGAAGAGAACATTTACAAGACCTCATACTAATGCACCTGTAGACCACTTGACCGCTTTCTAGTGACATCTGTCAATAGTTCGTAGAGAGAAGGTCGTCTTCAACAAAAGCACAGGCTCCTCTAATCCATATACAAGGTTCATCACGTGGTGCAATGTTAAACTAGCAAGGGAGTGTTCAACCCGACATGTCGAAACCTGTGCTAGGTTTTAAGTGCTAACACACACTCCATGTAATGATGAAAGTTGCCAAATTTTTAGCGCGCCAGGCGGTTCGGTAAACAGATAACACGGGACAAATGGTTCAAATGGATCTGAGCACTATGGGACGTAACATCTGAGGTCATCAGTCCCCTAGAACGTAGAACTACTTAAAACTAACTAACCTAAGGACATCACACACATCCATGCCCGAAGCAGGATTCGAACCTGCGACCGCAGCGGTAGCGCGGTTCCAGACAGAAACGCCTAGAACCGCTCGGCCACAGAGGCCGACTAACACGGGACAACACGATGGTAATTTGTAAAGCGAATTTCAGTCTCCATTGTTGGTATATTTGATACAGTTGTTCACAATTACTACTTGCTCGAATTTGCAAGTCATTTAATGTCCATAATAATTAGCTGTGCTTGTTAAAAGCATATTCTTTTCTGATAATTCTAGAGATTCGCAGTAATGTGGTATTCAGTTAATATTTTCAACGTTGCACAGATGAAATACACTGAAGCGCCAAAGAAACTGCTATCGGCATGCGTATTCAAATGCAGAGATATGTAAACAGGCAGAATACGGGTCTGCGGTCGGCAACGACTATATAAGACAACAACTATATGGCGCAGTTGTTAGATCGGTTACTGATGCTACAATGGCAGGTTATCAAGATTTAAGTGAGTCTGAACGTGGTATTATAGTCGGCGCAGTAGCGATGGGACACAGCATCTCCGAAGTAGCGATGAAGCGGGGATTTTCCGGTACTACCATTTCACAAGTGTACTGTGAATATCAGGAATCTGGTAAAACATCAAATCTAAGACATCGTTGTGGCCGCAGAAAGATCCTCAAAGAGCGGGGCCAACAACGACCGAAGAGAATCGTTCAGCGTGACAGACGTGCAACACTTCTGTAAATTGCTGCAGATTCCAATAATGGGTCATCAACAAGTCTCAGCATGCGAACTATGCAACGAAACATCGATATGGGCTTTCGGAGGCGAAGGCCCACTCATGTACCCTTGATGACACAAAGCCTTACGCCTGACCTGGGCCCGACAGCACCGACATTGGACTGTTGATGACTGGAAACATGTTGCCTGGTCGGACGAGTCTCGTTTCAAATTGTTTCGAGCGTTTGGGCGTGTACGGGTATGAAGACGACCTCACGAATCGATGGAACTTGCATGTCAGCAGGGGACTGTTCAAGCTGGTGGAGGGGCGTGTGCAGTTGGAATGATATGGGCCCACTGATACGTCTAGTTACGACTCTGAAGGCTAACACATACGTAAGCATCCTGTCTGTCAACTGCATCCATTCATGTCAATGGTGCATTTCGACGGGCTTGGGCAATTCCAGCAGGACAATGCGATACCCCACACGTCCAGAATTGCTACAGAGTGGCTCCAGGAACACTCTTCTGACTTTCAAACACTTTCGCTGGCCACCAAACTTGCCAGACATAAACATTATTGAGCACATCTGGGATGCCTTACAACGTGCTTTTCAGAAGGGATATCCACTCCCTCGCAATCTTACGGATTTATGGACAGCCCTGCAGGATTCATGGTGTCAATTCCCTCCAGCACCTTTTCATACGTTAGTCGAGTGTATGCCGCGTCGTGTCGGCGGCCCTTTGCGTGCTTGCGAGCACCCAACACGATACTAGGCACGTGTACCAGTTTCTTTGGCTATTCAGTGCATAAGAAAGTGGTGCACAATCGAAATCACCTGCTTCTTCTGAAAACCTACGTATGCTATTTATCGGTTAACATTTTGGACATTCGTTCGAACGATGTCGACGCTTCATTATAGCCCACGTCAGGTAACAAGACGCTTGCGCATAGAGGCTGAGCGATAGAAAAGCATGGAGGGGGTGAGTTCTGAGCATGGGTGGCAGCAGAGTGTGGGCGAAATGTGCGTTACCGAACTGTGTTGTTGAGGACAACAATCAGATTCATTTGCCTAAGGCACATCGTATTATACGTTCCAGTTCACAGGGTGGCTATTACTGAACTATATGAAAAAAATAGTTACAAACTGCCGGTAGCACACACTTTATTCAACATGTAAACGTCACTACAGATATTTGGATTTAGGTTATGACATGTTCGATATGCCTGCTGTCATTGGCGACGATGTGGCGAAGACGAATATAGAAATTCTAAATGACCCGCTGAAGTGTCGGAACATCGATGCTGTCGATGCCAACCTGAATGGCTGTTTCCAGCTCAGAATTGGTTTTGTTCTTATTGCTGTACACATTGTCTTGAATATGACCCCACCAAACGCAGCCAATCGAGGCCCATGCCAGCGGACTCTGTGTGCTCCAGAGCCAGCATGCGGTTCCCAAAGTGCTCCTCCAGGACATCAAACACTCTCCTGTTTCACTGGGGTCGAGCTCCGTCTTGCAGAAACTACATCTCGTTGAAATCAGGCTCACTTTAGACAATGGAGATGAAAACATTTTCCCCAACTTTCACGTACCGTTCGGTAGTCACCGTGCCATCAGAGAAAATCGCCCACGGATTATTCCGTGACTGGACATTGCACACCACACAGTCACCCGTTGACGGTGAAGAGACTTCTCGAGCGGATTCTCAGTCCCCAAAATGCGCCAATTATGTTTATTGACGAACCCATCCAAATAAAAGTGGGCTTCGTCGCTAAACCAAGCCATACAGCGCATACTAATTCCCATCATCCCCCGCGTCCAGCCGCGCAGTTTGAACGTTCTTACTCGAACAATTCATAAATGGTTCAAATGGCTCTGATCACTATGGGACTTAAGATTTGAGGTCATCAGTCCCCTAGAACTTAGAACTACTTAAACCTAACTAACCTAAGGACAGCACACACATCCATGCCCGAGGTAGGATTCGAACCTGCGACCGTAGCAGTCGCGCGGTTCCGGACTGAAGCGCCTAGAACCGCTCGGCCACCGGGGCCGGCGAACCGTTCAGGTCTTATAACGATTTTATTTCATACAGTTTAATAATTTACAGTTTGTACAGTAGGAGTAATACCTTTTCTAACCGATTTCGGTCAATCGTCGACATGAGAGAAATCTTACTTCACGCCTTGACGTCGCATCCAGTGCTCCACAGCTAGAGTCATCGTGACAATTTGCTAACGACAAGATCACCGAAACTGGCTGCAGTAATCGTCATTTATTACGATTTAGATTGTTTTATAAGTTAAAAATGTAATACACAAGAAAAATACCTCCATACTCAAATCGAAAATATTCTAGTTGCTTGACAGCTGCTTGTACTCGATATAATTTCTTTAAATGTGTATAATGCGTGTATGGGGATGTGTCTCACAGAAGTTAAATGTGAATTACTGTGCGTAAAAAAGAATTACCGGTAGCAAAGACTAGTGCAGAAGACTACACTAAAAGATTGTCAGTATGTTATCATAGTTTTTGCTGTCAACGAGCATTATGAGTGTAAATGAACTAGTGCAGAAGACTACACTAAAAGATTGTCAGTATGTTATCATAGTTTTTGCTGTCAACGAGCATTATGAGTGTAAATGAACTCGTTGAACATTACAGTGAGAGACCGCATTTATGATCCATTGAACAATCATACTATTAACTATCTTCTGTCAAGAACTTGAGGGAATGCTGACTGTTAACGTCGAAAACCACGGATATCACGACAGGTAACGCTGATTGGACTATATAAAAATGATTGAGAATGTATGCAAAATTTAGTTTACTGATAACATTTATTTTGCCAAAACAAAGGCAGACAAAAATTATGCTAAACAAGTTTTGATTGTAAACCGTAAACAACAAACAGTTGGTTTCAAACCACAGTGGACAATTATCCTGGGTGGCAGAAGTGAGTCACGTACTCTGGGCATAAAAATGTCTGATTTGATCTGACGGTGAGCAAACTTTGATTGATAATCTACAGAAATTTCTCAATGCAGGTGCAGCTGAGAGCAAGTGGCGATTGAGATATTTACAAAAAAAAATAAAAAATAAAAAATAAAAAAAAATGTTCAAATGGCTCTGAGCACTATGGGACTTAACATCTATGGTCATCAGTCCCCTAGAACTTAGAACTACTTGAACCTAACTAACCTAAGGACAGCACACAACACCCAGTCATCATGAGGCAGAGAATATCCCTGACCCCGCCGGGAATCAAACCCAGGAACCTGGGCATGGGAAGCGAGAACGCTACCGCACGACCAAGATATTTACACTCTGACAAGGCTGGAGCGACAGTACATTACCCTGTTTGCTTCGTACAGCGATGTAATTTTCAACTGGCGAGATGTTTGTGGCGGAGGTGAGATGTGACGTGGCAACTGTAAATCGATCGTGGCCACGAAAGAAATGCAAAAATCTCACAGTCTAGCGACCAGGCAGACGGATCACAATTTACTCTCTACCAGACCCCAGAAACCTCAGTAGATTCAGTAGATTTCAGTGTGTGACGCACCCATTCGCTGGTCGTACCAAGGACCGATCTGGCTCACTTACACGACGTATCGCACAAGGATACCAAATGTCAAGACTGGTAAACCAAAAACGAATAAATGTACCCTCGGCAAACAAGTAGTCCAAGATTGTTTGAAGTCACACGGTCTGTACAGTAAGAACTTCGTCACAGGCTCCCCAGTCTAAACTACTCGCAACGGAAGCCAGTCTCAGGACAGGTCCCAGGCACCAATCACACATGCCAGAGCATCGACCAGAAGTTCTCTTACCAGACCAAAGTCCAGCACCTAAGAGCCTCACACCTTTTAAAAAAAAAAAAAAAAAAAAAAAAAAAAAAAAAAAAAGAAAAAAAAAAAAAAAAAGTTTGCCACAAAGTGTACGAACGACACCGCCTTCGCGCCGTTTTGAGCCAATCAATGGGCTCCAGAGGCGCTATATCTTCCCTCCCACAGCGCAAACTCCTGTCGAACCATGGCAAGAGTTCAGAAAGCTGTGTCTCTGGAAAAAGAAGAAACCGCCAATTACTGACTTTTTTAAGTTTTTGTGGAGGAGGAAGATGTTTTTCTCCAGAGTTGCATCACTTCCTGCAGCAACAAGTGAACAGATACAATGTTAAAGATATTTATCTAAATAGCCTGTGCCTTTGAGCTTGTTAGTCCTAGCTATAAGGTGTAATAAAAATTCTGTCTCTAAACGTTTCTCAGACGCCGAAGTTTTTAATACAACTGAAGCGGCCTATGGAAGTGGGTCACAGGCCTATATGCAGTATCAGCGAACATGAAAACGTATGAATTTTTATTACGTGTGGCTCTGCACACGATGTCCAGTTCACGACTCCACTGTATAGACACGTCCCTTCAGTCTGTCGCCCCCAGCCCAGACTTCGGCTGGCGCCAAGGCAGGTATAGTGGCATTGTTCTGCTGGACACCTGTCTCGACAAGGGGCTGCTCTGTCTGCCCTGTACAGTTGTGGGCCTGTCCAGCAAGATTTACTGAGGGATGGGCTCGCTGCCAATTTCTTCCAACTCCCGACATGCCGTTTCTATGAGCTAAGAACCATAAAAATACGTCATGCTTTTAGCGCCCTATCGGGCTCCATCAACGTCTGCTCAGGCCGTTAACTTTATAGAGTCTCGCTCAAGATGTGTCAGGTTGTAATAAAATATTTAGTATTTTTCTGTTTACAAGAAACAGCTGAGAGAGAAACTTGTCCTCTCTCAACCCTGCCTGTCATTTTAATGCATTTTCCAATTTGTGCCTTCAAAATGGCAGTCAGAGTTTTTGACGAATTTATCTGGCTGCATTCTCACGAGTAATTTGAGTGTACAAGACGATGGGGATATGTTAACTTCTCCTTCAGCAATATGTTGATTTGCATACTTCACATGATACAAATTCCTAATCAATAAAGGTTAGAAAGTTCTCATATGTTATATCCGCAACTGACATGTTGACAAACAATTTTTTTAAACCATGAGTCTTTAAAACTAAGAAATAGTATTGCTTTACTTTGTTCCAAAGTCTACATCGTAATACTATTGTCACTGTTAATCTGAGTCCGTGTTAGAAACATCTGATTGTAAATTTAGGATGTTCGGTTCAAGGTTTATATCGGTCTTCACCTCTCTATCGAAGGTTTCTTTCTGAAGATTTTCAGTGTGCAACACACAGTGTGCCCATGCTGAAGGAAGGATGTTGTCTATTGCTTCATGCAGAAAGGATTCAGTGTCTGCTATCTTTAACGTTTCGGTTTCCCCTATGTAGCCTTCAAGCTTTGCCCAAATTAATTTTGTTGGATAATACTGACAAGATGGTCGAAGTAGAGACGATATAAAATGTAGACTGGCAATGGGAAGGAAAGCGTTTCTGAAAAAGAGAAATTTGCTAACATCGAGTATAGATTTAACTGTCAGGAAGTCGTTTCTGAAGGTATTTGTATGGAGTGTAGCCATGTATGGAAGTGAAACGTGGACGATAAATAGTTTGGACAAGAAGAGAATAGAAGCTTTCGAAATGTGGTGCTACAGAAGAATACTGAAGATTAGATGGGTAGATCACATAACTAATGATGAAGTATTGAACAGAATTGGGGAGAAGAGGAGTATGTGGCACAACTTGACAAAAAGAAGGGACCGGTTAGTAGGACATGTTCTGAGGCATCAAGGGATCACAAATTTAGCATTGGAGGGCAGCGTGGAGGGTAAAAATCGTAGAGGGAGACGAAGAGATGAATACACTAAGCAGATTCAGAAGGATGTGGGTTGCAGTAAGTACTGGGAGATGAAGAAGCTTGCACAGAATATGGTAGCATGGAGAGCTGCATCAAACCAGTCTCAGGACTTAAGACCATAACAACAACAACAATACTGACAGTGATGCACGGATAAATGGAAAAGTGTGTGACCTCATTCACGTGCAAGAAAGTAAAATTTCTACGTTCTGTCACGTGAGTTGTATAAATTCGTGATTGCACGAATTCGGCACGAGTCTAGCTGGTACGGCGCGGAATATTTTTAAGCCAGAGCACAATATCCTCTTTCCTGATTGTTTCTCTGTAACGGGTGGATGATAACTGGCATGGTAATTACAATGACCGATTTCGAAGCAAGATATGGCAAGGATTGTTCAGTGAATTGCTATAAAATACTTAATGTCAAGAAACTAAAGTCCTGATTAATGGAAGTCGTCTAAAGTGTAACATACACTACCTTGATGTTTCTTTTCTCTTTTAGTCAATTCTGTAACGAATACATCTTCAACACCTGAGGTTGAAAATACCGCTACACTTACAATGTTTTTTATTTTGAACACGACCGATTTGGAGCTCTAATGCGCCCATATTCACGTGTTATTAGTCCGTGCTATGACCCTGAACGCCGCAGTGGACTCCAAAATGAGTAGGTTTAACATTTAAAAAAATACTTGCAGTGTGCCTTAGCAGATGAAAGTTTGTCAGTGTTTTTTTTCGGTGTTCTTCCTGTGTGAAAAAATCCAGTGTAGGTTTCGACATGTCGAGCTGCACCATTCCTTTACCAGTTTTGAACGGGTAGGCTACCAACTTCCTACTGCGCGGAAAATATTGGTTGATTTTCACGTTTTTTAATTGGGCAGACTATCTACGCTTGTAGTCAATGCACAGTCCACGATATTAGTCAGCTCCGTCTAATCTGGTCGCAGAAAGAAACATCATCCTTAATTTGTAAAGACTAAATCTTACCGCTGCAGCCATCATCCTGTGTCTCCTATCTCCCTAATGTCACCCCCCCCCCCCCCCACTGCCGCCCTCTCCCCTCCCCTCGTACGTATCCTTCAAAAATGTTTATTAGGACAATGTGGTATCCAGGATACTCGTATAAGACAAAAACAGATACGCAAAACTGAAGTACTGCATACTCTAATATCAGACCTACCCCCCTCTTACTTGAGTAATAGTGACAATTTGTCGAAATAAATGTTTATTTTCTCTGCACATGCACTAAATGATTTTTCGGATACTGCTTATAATGGGCTTGGTATGAATCCATTTTCATTCGATAAGGATAGTAATTCTCTCTGAAGAGCTAGAAAAGGAACTAGAAGTCGCACTGATGTCAGCAGAAATAATTACTTCATTCGAAATTATTCAGCTTGTAGCCACCTAGTAATAGTGTCAAACAAAGTTTCAAGAACGAGTGCTATTTAGGGAATGTATAAAAATACTAGAGATTTAAATGTATCGCTCCTGTAGGGACCGCGACTAACAAGAATAGACTAGTTACCGCTCGCCAAGAAACAATTAAACAATATTCTTCCGGCTCCCCAAACGCAAAACCTACGCAAATAAACCCCACCTTTTTTTTGTTTTTTGTCATCAGTCTTCCCGGCAGGTTTGATGCGGCCCGCCACGAATTCCTCCTCTATGCTAACCTCTTCATCTCAGAAAAGAACTTGCAACCTACGTCATCAATAATTTGCTGGATGTTCTCCAGTCTCTGGCTTCCTGTACAGGGTGGTCCATTGATCGTGACCGGACCAAATATCTCACGAAATAATCGTCAAACGAAAAAACTACAAACAACGAAACTTGTCTAGCTTGAAGGGGGAAACGAGATGGCGCTATGGTTGGCCCGCTAGGTGGCGCTGCCATAGATCAAACGGATATCAACTGCGTTTTTTTAAATAGGAACCTCCATTTTTATTACATATTCGTGAAGTATGAAAAGAAATATGAATGTCTCAGTTGGATCCTTTTTTCGCTTTGTGATAGATGGCGCTGCAATAGTCACAAACATATGGCTCACAATTTTAGACGAACAGTTGGTAACGGGTAGATTTTTTAAATTAAAATACAGAACGTAGGTACGTTTGAACATTTTATTTCGATTGTTCCAATGTGACACACGTACCTTTGTGAACGTATCATTTCTGAGAACGCGTCCTGTTACAGGGTGATTACCTGTAAATACCACATTAATGCAATAAATGTTTAAAATGATGTCCGTCAACCTCAATGCATTTGGCAATACGTGTAACGACATTCCTCTCAACAGCGAGTAGTTCGCCTTCCGTAATGTTCGCACATGACTTGACAATGCGCTGTCGCATGTTGTCAGGCGTTGTCGGTGGATCACGATAGCAAATATCCTTCAATTTTCCCCACAGAAAGAAATCCGTGGACGTCAGATCCGGTGGACGTGCGGGCCATGGTATGGAGCTTCGACGACCAATCAACCTGTCATGCAATATGCTATTCAATGCCGCTTCAACCGCACGCGAGCTCCGTGCCGGACATCCATCATGTTAGAAGTACATCGCCATTCCTTAATGCAGTAAAACATCTTGTAGTAACATCGGTAGAACATTACGTAGGAAATCAGCATACATTGCAGCATTTATGTTGCCATCGATAAAATGGGAGCCAATTATCCTTCCTCCCATAATGCCGCACCATACATTAACCTGCCAAGCCTTGTCGCAGCCATTGTGGATTTTCCGTTGCCCATATTATGCCTGTTTACGTTACCGCTGTTGGTGAATGGTGTTTCGTCGCAAAATAGAACGCGTGCAAAAAATCTGTCATCGTCCCGTAATTTCTTTTGTACCCAGTGTCATAACTGTACACGACGTTCAAAGTCGTCGCCATGCAATTCCTGGTGCATAGAAATATGGTACGGATGCAATCGATGTTGATGTAGCATTCTCAACACCGACGTTTTTGAGATTCCCGATTCTCGCGCAATTTGCCTGCTACTGTTGTGCGGATTAGCCGCGGTAGCAGCTAAAACACCTACTTGAGCATTATTATTTGTTGCAGGTCGTGGTTGACGTTTCACATGTGGCTGAACACGTCCTGTTTCCTTAAGTAACGTAACTATCCG
Source organism: Schistocerca gregaria (assembly GCF_023897955.1). Classification (NCBI taxonomy): domain Eukaryota; kingdom Metazoa; phylum Arthropoda; class Insecta; order Orthoptera; family Acrididae; genus Schistocerca; species Schistocerca gregaria. The sequence continues at coordinate 782,859,196 of NC_064921.1, read as the reverse complement.
TCACGTCAAACGGTCCGGTCACTTGAATGATGTCGTCCAGGATACCGAGCAGTATACATAGCACACGACCGTTGGGCATTTTGATCACAATAGCCATACATCAAGACGATATCGACCTTTTCCTTACTTGGTAAACGGTCCATTTTAACACGGGTAATGTATCTCGAAGCAAATACCGTCCGCACTGGCGGAATGTTACGTGATACCACGTACTTATACGTTTGAGACTATTACAGCGCCATCTATCACAAAGCGAAAAAAGTGGTCCAACTAAAACATCCATATTTCTTTACGTACTACGTGAATATATAATAAATATAGAGGTTCCTATTTTTAAAAAATCTGTTGATATCCTTTTGACCTATGGCAGCGCCATCTAGCGGGCCAACCATAGCGCCATCTGGTTTCCCCCTTCAAGCTAGACGAGTTTCGTTCTTTGTTGTTTTATCGTTTGATGCTAATTTCGTGAGATATTCGGCCCGGTCACTATCAATGGGCCACCCTATATTGTTTTCGCCCTCTACAGCTCCACCTAGTACCATAGAAGTCATTCTCTCATGTCTTAACACATGTACTACCATCCTGCCCCTTCTCTTTGTCAGTGTTTCCCACATATTCCTTTCCTCTCCAATTCTACCCAAAACCTCCTCATTCCATACCTTATCAGTCCAACTAATTTTCAACATTCGTCTATAGCTTCACATCCCAAATACTTCGATTCTCTTCTGGTCCGGTTTCCACACAGTCCATGTTTCACTACTATACAATGATATGCTCCTAACGTACCTTTTCAGAAATTTCTTCCTCAGATTAAGGCCTATGTTTGATAATAGTAGACTTCTCTTGGCCAGGAAAGCCCTTTTTGCCAGTGATAGTTTGCTTTTCATGTCCTTCATGCTCTGTCTGTCATTGGCTATTTTGCTTCCTAGGTAGTATAATTCCTTAATTTCATCTACTTTTACACCATAAATCGTCATGTTACATTCCTTGCTTTTCTCTTCTATTACTTCTCACTACTTTCGTCTTTCTTCGATTTACTCTCAGTGCATATTCTATACTCATTAGACTGTACATTCCATTCAGCAGATCATGTAATTCTTCTCCACTTTCACTCAGGATACCAGTGTCATCAGCGAATCTTATTATTGATATCCTTTCGCCTTGAACTTTAATTCCACTCCTGAACCTCTCATTCATTTCCGTCATTGCTCTACAGACTGTACAGTAGGTGCGAAAGAATACATCCTTTTCTTAATCTGAGCACTACGTTCTTGGTCGTCCACTCTTAATATTCCCTCTTACCTCTTGTACATATTGTATATTATCCGTCTCTCCCTATAGCTTACCGCTATTTTTATCTGAATTTCGAACATATTGCACCATTTTACACTGTCAAACGCTTTTTCCAATAAACGTGGCTTGATTTTTTCTTTAGTCTTGCTTCCATTATCAACCGAAACGTCAGAATTGCCTCTCCGGAGTCTTTACACTTCCTAAAGCCAAACTTATCGTCATCTAACACATCCTCTTTTTTCTTTTCGATTCGTCTGTATATTATTCTTGTCAGCAACTTGGATGCATGAGCTGTTAAGCTGATCATGCGATAATTCTCGCACTTGTCATCTCTTGCAGTCTTCGGAATTGTGTGGAAGATATTTTTCCGAAAGTCAGATGGTATGTCGCCAGGCTCATACATTCTACATACTAACGTGAATAGTCGTTTTTTTGCCACTCCCCCCATCACTTTAGAAATTCTGATGGAATGTTATCTATCCCTTCTGCCTTCTTTGTTCTTAAGTCCTCCAAAGCTCTCTTAAATTCTGAATCTAATACTGGATTCTTTATCTCCTGTAAATCGACTCCTGTTTCTTATTCTATCACATCAGACATCCTTAGTACTAGCGTATCCTACTTCTTTGATTCTTCCTGACTAATCTCTTAAATTTCAGCCTGCTCTTCATCACTACTACATTGTGATGTGAGTCTATATATGCTCCTCGGCACGCCTTACAATCCAGTATCTGATTTCAGTATCTCTTTCGGACCGTCATGTAATCTAACTGCAATCTTCGCGTATCACCCCGCTTTTTCCAAGTCTTAAAGAGAGTATTACAGAGTATTACAAGCTGAAATTTATTACTGAATTAAACTAGTCTTTCTCCTCTCATTCCTTGTTCCAAGCCCATATTCTCCTGTAGTCTTTTCTTCTACTCCTTCCACTACAACTGCATTCCAGTCCCTCACGACTATTAGATTTTCATCTCCCTTTACGTAATATATTGCGCTTTCAATATCCTCATTACTTTCACTCCCTCTCTCTTCAGTTTCAGCTTGCGATGTCGGCATGTATACCTGAACTATCGTTGTCGTTGTTGGTTTGATATTGGTTCTGATAAGTACTACCGTGTCATTGAACTGTTCACAGTCACACACTCTCTGTCCTAGCTTCCTATTCATAACGGATCCAACCCCTGTTATATCATTTTCTGCTGCTGTTGATATTACCCTATAGTCATATGACCAGAAATCCTTATCTTGTTTCCATTTCACCTCAGTGACCCATACTATATCCAGAGTCTAGATTGAGCCTTTGCATTTCCCTTTTCAGATTTTCTAGTTTCACTAACACGTTCAAGCTACTGACATTTCACGCCCCGACTCGTAGAACGTTATCCTTCCGTTGATTATACAGTCCTTTTCTCATGGTCACCACCCCCTCCCGCAGATCCGAATGGGGAATCTTTTGCCAATGGAGAGATCATCATGACTCTTTCTCATTTGCCGGCCGCGGTGGCCGTGCGGTTCTAGGCGCTGCAGTCCGGAACCGCGGGACTGCTACGGTCGCAGGTTCGAATCCTGCCTCGGGCATGGGTGTGTGTGATGTCCTTAGGTTAGTTAGATTTAAGTAGTTCTAAGTTCTAGGGGACTGATGACCTAAGATGTTAAGTCCCATAGTGCTCAGAGCCATATTGTTTTCTTTCTCAGTTACAGGCCACATATCCTGCAGTTACACGTTATGTGTCTTTATTGCAGAGATTTCCATTGCCTTCTGAATCCTCATGCCGTTGATCATTGCTGGTTCTTCCGCCTTTTAGGGGCAGTTTCGCAGCCCAAGGAGAAGAGAGTGCCCTGAACCTCTGTCCGCTCGTCCGCCCTCTTCGACAAGGCCGTTGACACAATGAGTGTGACTTCCCATTATGAAGTCTTTGGTCGCCAATTCTGATTATTAATCATAATTTAAGCAGTGGCTGTTTTCGAACCCTGGATCGAGGACGCTTCTTTTTATTAGTAGTAGTAATCAATGACGCTACCCCTAGACCACAGCTGAAAGGTTCAATGGGAAGTACCCTCTGCCAAGCACCTCGCATTGGTTTGCAGAGTACGTACAGTGATGAGTCAAAACATTATGACACATCTGCATCTGTATACGTACTCCTCAAGCCACCGTACGGTGTCTGGCAGAGGGTACCCTGTACCACTATTTGTCATTTCCTCTCTTGTTTCACTCGCATACAGATCAAGAGAGAAACGACTGTCTATCTGCCTCCCTATGAGTCCTAATTTCTCTTATTTTATCATAGTGGTTCTTACGTGAAATGTACGTTGGCATCAGTAGAGTCATTCTGCAGTCAGCTTCAAATGCTCCAAATTTTAGTGTTTCTCGAAAAGAACGTCACCTTTCTCGCAGGGCTTCCCATTTGGGTTCTCGAAGCGTCCCAGTAATACTTAAGTGTTGGTCAAACCTACCGATAACAAATCTACACTATTGCCCATTAAAATTGCTACACCACGAAGATGACGTGCTACAGACGCGAGATTTAACCGACAGGAAGAAGATGCTGTGATATGCAAATGATTAGCTTTTCAGAGCATTCACACAAGGTTGGCGCCGGTGGCGACACCTACAACGTGCTGACATGAGGAAAGTTTCCAACCGATTTCTCATGCACAAATAGCAGTTGACCGGCGTTGCCTAGTGAAACGCTGTTGTGATGCCTCGTGTAAGGAGGAGAAATGCGCACCATCACGTTTCCGACTTTGATAAAGGTCGGATTGTAGCCTATCGCGATTGCGGTTTATCGTATCGCGACATTGCTGCTCGCGTTGGTCGAGATCCAATGACTGTTAGCAGAATATGGAATCGGTGGGTTCAGGAGAGAATGCCGTGCTGGATGCCAACTCGTATCACAAGCAGTCGAGATGACAGACATCTTATCCGCATGGCTGTAACGGATCGTGCAGCCACGTCTCGATCCCTGAGTCAACAGATGGGGACGTTTGCAAGACATCAACCATCTGCACAAACACTTCGACGACGTTTGCAGCAGCATGGACTATCAGCTCGGAGACAATGGCTGCGGTTCCCCTTGACGCTGCATCACAGACAGGAGCGCATGCGATGGTGTACTCAACGACGAACCTGGGTGCACGAACGGCAAAACGTCATTTTTTTCGGATGAATCTAGGTTCTGTTTACAGCATCATGCTGGTCGCATCCGTGTTTGGCGACATCGCGGTGAACGCACATTGGAAGCATGTATTCGTCATCGCGATACTGGGATATCACCTGGTGTCATGGTATGGGGTGCTATTGGTTACACGTCTCGGTCACCTCTTGTTCTCATTGACGGCACTTTCTAATATTCATGGTGGTGTCTGTTTGTTCTATATCGTGTCTCCCTACCACTTTCGCGCAACGACGCTCTGAGCGTGTTTTTTAGGGAATTAACTAGTTTGAACCTGGGACCTGTTGCTGGTAAGGGGACGCCAGACCACACATGACATGTAGAATTCAGAAGAGTTCAGTGAGACTAGCGATGATATAACCAATTACTTAATGATTTCAGAGTCAGCTCCACTGCACTACCTGTAAAAGAATCTTAATACTAACTAAATTTAGTGGAAGGGGTTCAAGGCTTTCATATTTTTAGAAGATGCTGTGGTACGCAAATGATTAGCTTTTCAGAGCATTCACACAAGGTTCGCGCCGGTGGCGACACCTACAACGTGCTGACACGAGGAAAGTTTCCAGCCGATTTCTCATACACAGACAGCAGTTGACTGGCTTTGCCTGGTGAAACGTTGTTGGGATGCCTCGTGTAAGGAGGAGAAATGCGTACCATAACCTTTCCGACTTTGATAAAGGTCGGATTGTAGCCTATCGCGATTGCGGTTTATCGTATCGCGACATTGCTGCTCGCATTGGTCGAGATCCAAATGACTGTTAGCAGAATATGGAATCGGTGGGTTCAGGAGTGTAATACGGAACGCCGTGCTGGATCCCAACGGCCTCGTATCACTAGCAGTCGAGATGACAGGCATCTTATCTCTTGGCTGTAACGGATCGTGCAGCCACGTCTCGATCCCTGAGTCAACAGATGAGGACGTCTTCAAGACAACAGCCATCTGCACGAACAGTTCGAAGACGTTTGCAGCAGCATTGACTACCAGCTCGGAGACCATGGCCCTTGACGCTGCATCACAGACAAGAGGGCCTGCGATGGTGTACTCTACGACAAACCTGGGTGCACGAATGGCAAAACGACATTTTTCGGATGAATCCAGGTTCTGTTTACAGCATCATGATGGCTCATCCGTATTTGTCGACACCGGAACCGTGCATTCGTCATCGCCATACTGGCGTATCACCCGGCGCGATGGTATGGGGTGCCATTCGTTACATGTCTCGGTCACCTCTTGTTCGCATTGACAGCACTTTGAACAGTGGACGTTATATTTCAGATGTGTTACGACCCGTGGCTCTACCCTTCATTCAATCCCTGCGAAACCCTACACTTCAGCAGGATAATGCACGGCCACATGCTGCAGGTCATGTACGGGCCTTTCTGGATACAGAAAATGTTAGACTGCTGCCCTGACCAGCACATTCTCCAGATCTCTCACCAACTGAAAACGTCTGGTCAATGGTGTCTGAGCAACTGGCTCGTCACAATACGCCAGTCACTACTTTTGATCAACTGTGGTATCGTGTTGAAACTGCATGGACAGTTTTACCTGTATACGCCATCCAAGCTCTGTTTGACTCAATGCCCAGGCGTATCAAGGCCGTTATTACGGCCAGACGTGGTTGCTCTGGGTACTGATTTCTCAGGATCTATGCACCCAAATTGCGTGAAAATGTAATCACATGTCAGTTCTAGTATAATATATTTGTCCAATGAATACGCGTTTATCATCTGCATTTCTTCTTGGTGTGGCAATTTTGATGGCCAGTAGTGTAGTAGCCCACCTGTGAATTACCTCGATGTTTTCCTTCTTTCCAATCTGGTGTGGGTACCAAACAGTCGAGCAGTGCCCAAGTCCTACATATTAAGTACACTTTCCTAAAATCTTCGCGATAAACCGATGTCGACTATTCGCCTTCGCTACTAGAATCCTCACATGCTCGTTCCATTTCATATTGCCTTGGAGCGCTCTGCCTAGATATTTAATGGCCGTGACGGTGACAAGCAGCATGCCGATAGTGCCGTATTTGAACATTCTTTTTCCTAATCATCCGCATTGACATACATTTTTCTACATGTAGAGCTAGCTGTATTCCGTCACATCAACTACAAATTGTTTCTAAGTCATCTTTTATCCTCCTAAAGTCATTCAGCGACATCTTCCCGCACACCAGAGCATCGTCAGCAAACAACCACAGATCGCTGTTGAGCCTGTCAGCTAGTCATTTATGTAAGTAGAAAATAACGGCGCTCCTATCAGACTTCCCTACGGCACTTCTCACGATACACTTGTCTCTGATGATCACTCGCCGACGAGGAGAACATACTGAGTTCTTTTACTTAAGAATCCTTAAAACCCTCACTCATCTGGGAACCTATTCCGCACGATCGTAGCTCCGTTGACACTCGTGCGATGGGGTGCTGTGTCAAATGCCTGTTGCCCTTCATTCATGGTTCACAGGACAAGAAAAGAGCAATCTAAGTTTAGCACGAGCGATGATTTCTAAAACCGTGCTGATTCGTGGACAACAGCCTTTCCGCCTCAAGGAAAATTATTGTATTCGAAGTGAGAATGTGTTCAAGACTTATGCAGTAACACGATGATAAGGATATCGGTCTGTAATTTTGCGGATCCGTTCTTTTACCCGTCTAATATGCAGAAGTCACCTGTGTTTTTTTCCAGTCGCTTGGAACTTTGTGCTGGGTGAGAGATGACAATAATTGCAAGGTAGATAAAGGGACAGTGCCGAAGAGTAACCTCTGTAAAATCGAACTGGGGTTCCATACGGATCTGGCCTTTTATGTGTTTTCAACTCTCTCAGTCGTTTCTCTACGCCACGGATGTCCTGCCTCGCCAACACAATGCAAGTTGTATGCAATTAAAACGAACTGCTGGCTTTATGTATACCACGTAGCACAGTCAGCAAAGTGAACCATTGCAATCGTCAGATTCCCGCATCAATCATTTAACTTCTCATCTGGCCATTAAGCATTATAAATCCCGACACCGTCGCATTCCTGTCATTTCGTCACCAGAGAAACACAGAAGTAGAAACGTATCCTCGGTGTAGCAAAGCAGCTTGAATTACTTAATAAAATCAAGGCCCCCGGTCTAGATTATATACCAGTCAGGTTCCTTTCAGAGTAGGCTGATACAATAGCACCGAATTTAGCTATTACATACAACCGCTGGTTCACAGAATGATCCATACCTAAAGACTGGAAAACTGCTCAAGTCACACCAATACCCACAAAGGGAAGTAGGAGTAATCCGCTGAATTACAGATCCTTATTACTAACGTCGACTTGCAGTAGGATTTTGGAACATATACTGTGTTCGAACATTGTGAAGGACCTCGAAGAAAACGATTTATTGACACATAGTCAGCACGGACTGAGGAAAACATCGTTCTTGTGAATCGTAACTAGCTCCTTATACTCATGAAGTAAGGAGTACTATCGACAGAGGATGTCAAATTGACTCCATATTTTTAGATTTCCAGAAGGCTTTTGACACCGTTCCTCACAAGCGTCTTCTAACCAAACTGCGTGACTAATAAATATCACTTGCAAGACTCGATTCGTGATTTCCTGTCAGAAAGGTCGCGGTTCGTAATACTAGACGGAAAGTCATCGAGTAAAACAGAAGTAATATCCGGCGTTCCCCAAGGAAGTGTTATAGGCCCTCTATTGTTCCTGACCTATATTAACATCACAGGAGACAATCTGAGTAGCCGTCTTAGATTGTTTGCAGATTTGCCGTCTTGTAAAATCATCAGATGACCAAACTGAATTTCAAAACGATTTGGATAAGATATCTGTATGGTGCGTAAAATCGCAATTGACCCTGAATAAAAGTGTGAAGTTATTCACATGAGTATTAAAATAAATACGCTAAATTTCGATTAGGCGATAAGTCACAGAAATCTGAAGGCTGTAAATTCAACGAAATACTTAGGGATTAGAATTACAAATAACCTAAATTGGAACGATCACATAGATATGTGATCAAACCAAACCAAAGACTGCGATTCATTGGCAGAACACCTAGAAGGTGCAACAGGTCTACGTAAGAGACTGCTTACACCACTCTTGTCCACCCTGTTCTGGAGTACTGCTGTGCAGTGTGGGATTCACATCAGGTGGGACTGACGGATGACACCGAAAAAGTGCAAAGAAATAGGGGAGATAGTGCAACAGACATAATCCGTGAAACGGAGTGTCAATCATTAAAACAAAGGCGTTTTTCGTTGCGACGGAATCTTCTCATGAAATTTCAATCACCGGTTTTCTCCCCAGATTTCTAAAACGTTCTGTTGACACCCATCTACATAGGGAGAAATGATCATCACGATAAAAAAAGAGTAATCAGGGCTCGCACACAAAAATTTAAGTGCTTATTTTTCCCACGCGCCGTTCGAGAGTGAAACGGTAGAGAGTCAGCTTGAAGGTAGTTCATTGAACCCTCTTCCAGGCATTTTATTGTGAATAGCACAGTAATCACCTAGATGTAGATGTAGAATGTTCATATAGAAAGAAATCGGCAGCAATTAAAGATATGCACTTAACTTCGTCAGTCCTGAGCTAATATTTTTTGAATGAAAAGTTTGTTTTGGTCGTCAATGCATTGTTCAGATCAAAACACGATCCACCAAAATTTTAGGACATGTTCAAAATTTATACTCTTTATATATTGAAACACGTGCAATACTCAGAGAATTCAATGTTATACATCTAAAAATTATGAAAACACGCTGTAATATGTAAGTATAAGTCTTTCAAAGACATATAATGTGCTGTATGCCTGTGAGATCGTTGCCGAATGTAGTTCCAGTGACACCGACGAAGTTATGGTGAAATAAACAATCACTTATTCAGTAGTGTAGAGTATATAACATACCGCAGCATGTTATAAACGCATTATAGTCCAAAAATCTGTATACAAACAGAAATTACCTTTTTTTCTTCGAAGACATGTTCACACAGAGATTAATGGTTTCCTTAAGCAGATGGTGCCAGCCACTGGGAACACGCAGACATGAAAATAAGTGACGCACTGAAAGCATGTGGTAAAGGTATCCGCTCCAATAAGCAATAAAGTACAGCGAGTTTAGTTTATTCTCTGAGATAGAAAAAAACAAAATTTGGATGCAGTATATATGCTACATAAGGACTAAGGTAGCAGCTTTAGAGGGTTTTTTGTCACATCCGCATAAACCAGCTGCAGAAATATAACACTATCATTTTAATGGCGGGAACGTAATTTAACGTAGAGATTGTTACCTAGAATAAGGTCCGATCCGTATGAAAATGGCAGAGTATACATATGATGGGTTTCCATCCGTTTTGGGTTTGCAAACTGTGCTGTTCTTGATGGTTCGACAAATAGGGAAATAAAGGGCGTCTACACCAAGAGTGCCGCTCACTGCGAAGAAGACGTTTTGAGATCCTTTTCAAAACAAGCGGCTTGGAAAGATGATCATTAAATGCAGCGTTGAGTAAATCAAGTATCTTTACCTTATGAAACTCGTTCTTAATGACTTACAACTGTGTTTCCAGTGGTTGATGGTCACTTATGTAATCTTTCCGTGTATTTATTTGTAATCCGTTAAATTTTTTTTTCATAATGACAGCCCGCACAACCAGCGACATTGCTCTGGAAGCCTTCCTACGTTTGGCTACGTTTACATGCTGTTCAATAGCCTGCAGCAGATTCCAACGACACGTGCCAGGTCATTTATAAACATTGTGAACGGTAACGCCTAGTAACATTCCCCTGAGGAATGCCCGAAGGTACGTTCACTACTGACGATTTCTCCCCAAGCTACTCTGTCCAGTTCTGGGCGCCATTGTCTGCTTACTGGATCTCATGCTCGATAAGGACGAACAGAATTACAAACTGTCCGCAGAATCTATGTCAGTTCCAATGGAAGAGTTTACCGATCTTCAAAAAGGTCGTAAAACTCTACTATAAAATGTGTTGGAAGATCGGTTGATTGCAGGCAACCCCCAATTTATAGCACTCGTAGAACTGGAAAAAGTATCTACAATTTGGACTTGAATATACGCTGAAAATCTAAAGGTAGCATGAATGAAAGTTATCTACGATCTTTATAGTAACCAGAAGGAAATAAAAAGACTCGATGTACATGAAAAGGATACACAGTGATGGAAAGGGAAGTACACAGAGTTGTAGCCTATCTCCAATGTAATTCAATCTGTACGTAAAACACTCAGTAACTAAAATAAAGGAGAAAGATGGACAAAGTATTAAAGTTCAGGACTATGAAATAAAACTATTATGGTTTTCTGACGAAATTATAATTCTGTCATGCGCTGTATGAGGCTTGGGAGATCAATTGAATGGATCGAATAGTGTCTTGAAAAACCGGTTACAAAATGAATATCAACACAAGTAAAACAAGGGCAAGAAATGTATTCGAGTTGAATCAGGCGATGCTGAGTGAAGTACATTAGGAAATGACACGTTAAAATTAGTAGACAACTATTGTTATGTGTGCAGCAAAATAACAGAACTGTTGAGGTCTGGCAACAGTATGTACACTCTTTCTCAAATACTCGAAAGATATTAATATCGAATATAAAATGGAGGAACACATTAACCGAATGAATGAAGATAGATTCTACGTCTACGAATAACTATACTCTGCGAACAACTGCGAAGTGCTTGGTAGTTGGAACGTCCCACTGTACCAGTTCGTATTCCCACTGTAAGAGCAGTGTTTAATACCTCTGTATATGCTGTAATTAATCTAATATTATCCTTACGATCCTTATGGGAGCGATGTGTAAGGGTTTGTAGTACATTCCAGAGTCATCACTTAAAGCCACTTCTTGAAACTTTGTCGAAATAGTTTCCGTCTATCTTCAAGAGTCTGCCAGCTCAGTTCTTTCAACATATCAGTGACTCTTCACGCGGGTCAGACAGACGTGTGACCATTCGTGCTGCCCTTCTTTGCATACATTCAATATTCCCTGATAGTGCCATCTGGTGAGGGCCACAACCTTGATCAGTATTGTAGGGTGGGTCACACGAGCGATTTGTAAGCAATCTCTTTTGTAGGCTGACTGCACTTCCCCAGTATTCGACCAACAAACCGAAGTCTAGCACCTGCTTTACCCACGACTGAGCCTATGTTATTGTTCCACTTCATGCCCCTATTAAGTGGGACAGCCACGTACCCTGGTGTCCAAAATTGAAGAAACAAACGGAAATTTTGCAAGATTGCGTTTATTTTGCCACAAAACAGTATAAACAGGTGATAGTAATGTCGAAACAAAGTAAAGAATACAGAATGTAATCATCTGCAACATGCATAAAGGTAGACAAAAATTTGCACACACATTCAGACAACTAGTCTGACTGTGACCACCTCTGGCATCAATAAAGGCCTGTTAATGACGGGACATTTTGTGAATGACGTCATCAATCTCATTTTGAGGCACTTCCATTCGTCCTGCAGAGCTGATCACAAGACTTAGTGAGTGGTTGGTGGATGCCAACGTGATGCAGCCTCGTCTCCCTAGTGCATCCTAGACATGCTCAACGGGATTCAAACCGGGCGAGCGAGCAGGCCACGTCATACGTGCCGCATCTTCCGATTCCAAAAAAACATTAACCACCCATGCTCTATGAGGGCGAGCACTATCACCCACCAATAAGAAGTCAGAGCCCGCAGTACCTCGCAGCATCGACGCATGAGTTCCCAAAATTTCCTCACGGTACCTAAATCTTGCTGATTCACCCATAGAATTTCTCGAAGTGGTGTTCGAGTGGTCAACATAATCCCTGCCCACGCTATTAGGGATCCTCCTCGATATCGGTGTCTTTCCACAATGTTTTGGTCCCAAAAGCGTGCTCCACGTGCCCTCCAGATACGAATCTTTCGAGAATTACTCTCAAGACCAAATTGGGACACATCTGTGAAAAGAACACTGGCCCACAATTCTATCGTCCAGGTGGCATCTTGACGGCTCCACTGTAGATGTTCCCTTCTGTGAAGACACGCCAGAGGTAAACAGACAACACGTCTCCAAATAAAGGCCACTCTGCTGAATTATTCTGTACACCGTTTGCCTCGATACAACGCGTTCAGGGGTTGCTGCGAGGTCAGATGCCAGTTGCAGTGCAGAAGTAAGGCGGTACCGTCGTGCCCTTATACCCAAATAACGGTCCACTCTTTCTGGTTTCACACGTGGTCGGCCTTGCCCTGGTCTCCGGGATACAGTTTCGGTCTCTGTAAACTGTCTCCTCATCCGAGAAACTACAGAACGATTCACTTTAAGCCATCGGACCACATCAGTTTGCTACTGTCCTGTGTCCATTCTTCCTACGACCCTCCACAACAGAAGTCTGTAAGCGTCTTCTCTGTGCCATACTCCACCGTCTGTGACTGTGTACACAGCGATTCTGGATGTGAGACTACCCTGCAAACAGTACCACGCTCGATAGGTGCCTTGACGTATTTGCTGGAGTAGTTCTCCGTTGATCGGAATGATATCTTCCGTGCAGAACACGATCGTAGCGACATCTGTTGACAGTTTGAATGATTATAGCGTGAATTAGAAACTGTACGGCAAACAGCAGTTTGTTGCTTTAATTTTGAACACCAATGTACTTGTATGAGTTTACGGATTTCATCTGTAACTCACTAATATACTATTCATAGGATACTACATTATTTCGTGTTGTGCAATGCACAGTTTTACATTCTTGAACATTTAAAGCAAGCTACCCGTCATTGCACTACTGTGAAATCTTATCAAGATCTGACTGAATATTTGTGCAGCTTTCTCCAGACCGTACTTAGTTGTAGATAAATGCATCATCTGTGAAAAGTGTGAGGTTACTATTAATAGTGTCCAAAAGATCCTTAATATACAATATGAACAGCAAGGGTCCCAACACACTTCTTTGGGTTACACCCGCCGTTACTTCTACATCTCTCGATGACCCTCCATCCAAGGTAACATGCTGTGTTCTCCCTACCAAGAAATCCTCAATCCAGTCACAAATTTCGTCTGATACCCCGTATCATCGTACTTTTGACAATAAGCGTAAGTGTGGTACTGAGTCAAATGCTTTTCGGAAATGGAGAAATACTGCATCTCCTGACTACCTTGATCTATGGCTTTCAGGATGCCATGTGAGGAAATTGCGAGTTGGGTTTCACATGATCTACATTTTCAAAATCCATGCTGGTTGGCATGGAGTAGGTCGTTCTTTTCGAGATACCTCATTATATTCGAGCTCAGATTCTACAACAAATCGAGGGCAAGGATATTGGATGGTAGTTTTGTTGATCACTTTTCCTATCCTTCTTGTAGATAGGTTTGATCTATGCTTTCTTTCAATTAATGAGCATAGTTGTTTTTTCGAGGGATCTACGATAGATTATAGTTAACAGAGGAACTAACTTAGCTGCAAATTGGATACAGAATCTGATATGAATTCCATCGGGTCCTGGAACTTTGCTCAGTTTTAACTGTTTCGTAATATCCAGCTGTTTTCCTTTGTTAAAGAACATTTGAAAACAGAGTTGAGCATTTCTGCTTTTGCTTTGATACTCTCAACTTCAGTTTTAGTCTCGTTCACGAGTGATGCTACTAACAGGCTTTACATATGACCAGAATTTCTTTAGCTTTTGAGAAAGATTATTTAACAATATTCTGCTACGGTAGTCACTGAAGGCTTCACGCGTTGCTGTCTTGACTGTCAAACGCGTTTCATTCAGCATTTCTCTATCGATAGCCGCATGTTTTGTTTTATACCTATTAGGCCCCTTACACACGTGCGGTTTGGGGCAGCGCTGCTGAGCAGCGCGGCGGCAGCGTTCAGCATTCCATAGTGCAAATAGATGGGGCATTTACACACGTAGCGGCGATTCGTACGCCAGCGGTAGGGGCAACCACGCGACCATTTGTGCAAGAGCGACTGCCCAGCCGCTGCTGGCATCAGCGGTTTCACACTTCTTACCTTTCACACATGGCGTTTCATTAGCGTATCAATCGTTCTCACAGCACCATGAGTTTTGATACTGAGCGTTTCATTTATGAGGTAGAAATGCGTCTGCTATTTGGGACTCAAGATGTAGCGAGTACGGCAACAGGATTGTGAAACGCAGAGCATGGGAAGAATTGTGTGAACTGTTTATCCCAGGATTTGCAAACGAAACAATAGATTCCAAAAACCAAAAACGTATGTATTTAGAATTATATGTACAATACGTTATATTATTATGTACAAATCTTAGAAGTCCCCAGACCGAATTTTGTTCAATTGCCATATCATTGCATCTTCTTCACTTGCAAAGCATTCAGCAAATTTATCTCTGATTTGTTCCTTGTTCTCGGCATTTGGGCTTCCTCGACTCCACGTAGTCCAGCGATGTTTAGTGCGTCTTCGAATGTACACCCATCTCTACGACGAAAGAAATTATGTAATACGCAGCATGCTTTTGTTATTTCTGAGGCTAAATCAATTGAAACATTGAGTGGACGATGGAATATTCTCCATTTGTTGCTGAGTATTCCAGATGTACTCTCTATGAAACGTCTCGCTCGTGATAAACGATAATTATATATATTTTTGATGACTGGTAAATTATTTCCATGATTGGCTCTTTGCATATATTCTGTCAAACCAAATGCTTCATCACCAAAGAATATAATTGGCAGTGGCTCTCCTCCAACACATACTGGTGTCGGTCTAGGAATGTTCATTTTGTTGTGTCTTATCTGATTAAATAGCATACTGTTTTTGAAGATCTGTGAATCTGAACTTTTGCCATAAGACCCGACATCAGTGTAAACGAAATTATAATTTGCATCAAAAACTGCTAATAACACAATTGAGAAAAAGTGTTTGTAGTTAAAGTGAGCCACTATGCCGGGGCTTAATCAAACGCATGTGTCTACCATCTATTGCCCCTACACAGTTTGGAAAATCTGCATTTGTCTTGAAACCTTCTGCAATATTCAACCAGGCCTCTTCAGTAAGCATCGGAAATGTAGACTCGTTCAGAACATTGCAAATATTTTGACAAGTGTCCTTTACTATTGTTGCAGCCACATGTAGTAAGCGTTGCTTCACGCAGTGGAGAATGGCAAAACAGAGGCAGCCAGCGATCGCGGCATTGCGAAGTAGGCGCAGCACAGATAGTCTTGCTAACAGTTGCGGTCTACCATCGGCTGACGCAGGGACGCATGCTGACTGAGCGCTGAGTGAAGCCTGGAGAGTGCTGAGTAAGGGAAGTGAGGCTAGCACGCTAAGTTACACTGCAATATACTGCGGGAGTAAAACAAGAAGCTGCCACCGAGGGTAAAAAACGTCCTCCTGCCGGATATAAATAGTGGAGCGCAGGCAGCAATGGACAGAAGCCATTAGGAAGCACTTCGGATCTGAGGACGGACTTGCTCCGTGTCCGAATGTTCAATCTTCAGAGGTGACGATTCCGGAAGTCTGTTCCAGCTCGCAGGAGTCATCCGTTCGCCGCCAGATGTCAGCTTCAGCTCTGGGGGTCGGGCCGAGTTCGGTCGGCACCATGGCTGACTAACTACAGCGGGAACTTCCAGCAGCACCGGCCGCAGCGCGGTCTTGTACACAGGCGCCGCCGGGGACTGACGCCCGGACTCCACCCAAGGCGCGTGGTCCGTCCATGACGGGAGCTCACGGACACCGCGACTGACGGCTTCCCAGCCGCCGACGCAGCAGGCGGCGGCAGCTGACCTGACGGCGACGCGGCTCCGTGGGGGTGCCATGCTGGGCTGCCGAGCGGCGAAGAGTTCATCTCAACAGCAGGGCGTCCTGGCTTCAGAGGAGCACTGGTGGGGTGCGTTGCGCGCAGTGTCGGGGAATCTACACAGCAGCAGCCAGGCGCAAGGATCCGCAGGGCTGGGCAGCGACGAAGAGGGAGAAATTGTAAAGAAAGCTCAATAAATGATTGTGAAACTCCACGCCGTCTCAGTCTTTGGTGCAGTCACTGTGTCTGCTGCTAACGAGTACTGCAGAAGTCGTAATAAGTGGCCATTTGACATAACATTGTGCTTGAGATGGTGGGAACTCCACATTTATATCTGTAATGTACATCTATGAATGTATTTCCTGATGCAAAATACCTGAAATCAGAAAAGAAATCTTTTTATTTCAGCAATACAGTTGCAAAAGAGGTGGAAAAATGTAAGAGATTCGTACACTCGAGAGCTGCAAAAACAGAAAAAAGTGAAGAGTGGTTCAGCGGCAGATGCCAGAAAGCAGTACATTTTCTTCAAGCAACTTTCGGTTTTAGCGCCGGTATGTGAAACTAAACCTCCTGTTGAGAAAGACACATAATATGACAAATGAAGAGTCAAGCACTTATCAATAACCATCTCTTAATGTCTCAGGCTCTAGCGTTCCCAAAAAAGACTTTCAGAAGAGCAGAAATTGTTTAGGATACTTGCAGAAAGTGTTCAAAAGAAATCAAAATTAATGAAGGAAAATCCTGATAGATCATTTCTCTTGTCTCTGCTACCTCATTTCAAGGCCATACATGAAAAAAAATCGATTTAATGCGAAACTCGAACATATGAGTGTGCTGCAAAAATACATTACAAACGATACTGCTCATGGAAACGTGGCTGTCTCACAGGGAAATGTAAGTGGAACACGGCTCATCTGCTTCTG
The DNA here is from genome assembly GCF_023897955.1 of Schistocerca gregaria. Taxonomy (NCBI): domain Eukaryota; kingdom Metazoa; phylum Arthropoda; class Insecta; order Orthoptera; family Acrididae; genus Schistocerca; species Schistocerca gregaria. The sequence continues at coordinate 782,842,045 of NC_064921.1, read as the reverse complement.
TGGCCACTTACGAGGAACAGCTGGCTCAGTCAGCACAAAGGGCGTCGTTGGAATTTTCGCCTCAGTTTTCTGGTTCATCAGTGTACGAAGTTTTGTTTTAGTGTGTCTACACGTATTGTAATTTTCTTACGTAATATCAACTATTTGTACTTATCTTAATGTGATGGTCAACCTTTCCTCATCACAAATACTGTTTCTCATGCAAGTGTTCTGGCGTTAAATACGTATTTTAAGCAAATATAGTAGTTCGTCAAAGGTCGGTACTGACATCCTGAAGCAGCTGAAGAACTTGGATTGTCTTCACGTAACTTACGATATACATTATAGAAGTGTCTGTATATTATACGAGTGGTGCACATTGGGTGTTGCCAGTATTTACGTTTAGAACGTTCGCGCCTGAATGTTCTTTTGACCAACAAAGCCAGAGCCAATACTTCATCGTCTGAGTCCACATTATCGACTGAGCGGGATGTACAAGGCGTGAGCACGACCGATTACGCGCAGCAGCAGCGCTGCTAAGCAGAGTTAGCGACTGACGCACGCTGCTCAGCAGCGCTGCTGAAAATCGCCCGTGTGTAAGAGGCCTTACACCGTACTTTCTGTTTCTTTAGAAGTTCCTTTACAGTAAATGTATACCACGGAGGATCTCTCCCATTATAAACCGTTCTACTGGGTACATATTATCCAGTGCACCTTCAGCTTTTCTGTTAAATTTGAGCCATAATGCGTCTGCGTGCTCCTGTCCTGCGCTAACGGTTTCAAATTCTTCACTGAAGTATATTATTTCTCTGTCTAGCTTGCTGAACATTTATATTTCTGCTTATTTTAGTTATCCTTTCTGTTTTGGTATTCATTGTTGCAATATCAGCGTTATGATCACTGATACCCGTTTCAATGTGGATTTCCTCAAACAGGTCAGTTCTGTTTGTTGCCACTAGATCCACGAGGGTGGTTTGAAAAGTTCTCGGAATCGCCACGAGAGGACAGTGCTAGCGCAACGAGTTGTTTACGTGTTATTCATTGGACTGTTGCCTGTAAACACGTACCACGTCAGTGCTCTAGGAAGAGCTGTGGCGGCGGCGTGACTCTTGATGTTCCCGCATACTGATTAGCAAATATGGAAAAAATAGAGATTCAAGAAGTGATTAAATACTTCATAAAGAAAAGTATGAAAGCAAAGGACATTCATGCCGATTTCTAGAATACACTGGAGGACTCTGCTCCTTCATATTCAACTGTTGCCGAGTGGAAAAATGAATTTAAATTTGGCCGGGAGAGCATAGATGATGATCCGCGCAGTGGTCGACCAAGATTTGTCACTACTCCAGAAATCATTGCAAAAGTGCACAAAATGGTCATGGAGGATCGCCAATTGGAAGTGCGTGAAATTGCTCACTCTTGCCATATGTCATCTGAAAGGATATATCACATTTTAACTAAAGAATTAGAAATGAAAAAATTATCTGAAAGATGTGTGCCGCGACTCTTGACGTTGGATCAAAAACACATGAGAAAGGACATATCGGAACAATGTTTGGCCCGTTTTAGGAGAAAAGAAAAAGATTTTTTGCGGTTGTTTGTGACTACAGATAAAACTTTGGTGCATTACTTTACCCAAGGCACAAAACAACAGTCAAAGCAGTGGAAACATGCTGGTTCTCCACCACCTAAGTAAGCAAAGACAATTCCTTCGGCGGGAAAGGCCTCAGTGTTCCGGGATGCGAAGAGGATTCTGTTTGTAGATTATCTCCCCACTGGGCAAACAATTACTGAAGAATACTATGCTAACCTCCTGAACAAACTGCAAAATGGGTCAAATGGCTCTGAGCACTATGGGACTCAACTGCTGTGGTCATCAATCCCCTAGAACTTAGAACTACTTAAACCTAACTAACCTAAGGACATCACACACATCCATGCCCGAGGCAGGATTCGAACCTGCGACCGTAGCAGTCACACGGTTCCGGACTGCGCGCCTAGAACCCTGAGACCACCGCGGCCCGCAAACAAACTGCAACAAAAGATACGTGAAAAAAGGCCAGGTTTAACAAGGAAGAAAGTTATCTTCCATCAAGACAATGCATGCCCGCACACATGTGCTGTCGCCATGGGAAAATTGCACAAGGTATGAGTTGTCGCCACACCCACCTCATGCATCTGATATGGCTCTGTCAGATTCCATCTCTTCCCGAAACTGAAAATTTTTCTTTCTGGACGAAGATCCACTTCAAACGAAGAATTGACAGACGGAGTTGACAACTATTTTGCAGGCCTTGAGGAAACTCATTTTCGAGATGGGATCGAGATAGTGGATCATCATTGTACCAAGTGCATTAATCTACAAGAAGACTACATTTTAAAATAAAAAAAAGTTTCAGTGACGTAAGTACTTTTTTTCTATTCCGTTCCGAGAACTTTTCAAACCACCCTCGTAATATATTTCCATCTTGAGTGGGGTTCTGAACGATCTGTTCAAGTGAACTGAAGTTTTCACTAATGTTGTCAATTGCTTAAGAAGGAAATCTGATAACTGATAGAAGAATATACTATAATTTTTCTCCACCCAAACAATCTCACTGCAGCGTCACCTTATGTCTCGGTGGGTTCGAGTTTCACGTGTGCTGCAACAAATTCAGCTCCTCCGTTTTCCGTTTCGCTAGCCTTTCGGTATACGTTTCCAATTTCCCCAGAGGTCTCAGTACTATCAACTTAAGGTTTTAACCAACCCTATGTGTCATTTCAGTAATATTTTGGAGCAGTGAACTCTCACGCTTTGTTGAGAATGCTTCGCCGGTTGATCAGTAGGATTTTGATACTTTCATCTGCAAGAGGCATTCCTTTCGATCTTACACTGATAATTTACTTGGTTTCCCATAGCTATCGTTATTTGGATTGGATAGAGAATCGCTTAACCTAAAAAAAAAAAGTGTACACTGAACACACAGTCAGCTACTTGGGTAGCTGATGTGTAGTCGACACCAGACCTGTTTAGGTGGACCCTACGACTCTCAGCACTATGGCGCAAGTGTAGGAAATTAGAGGCCAGCTTGTCACAGAGCACACAGAGTCTCTGGTTCAGCCCTTCCATTTGACTCAGAACCAGAAGACACGTTCTGTTCTGAGAACAATGCTGCAAATTGTGAGCTTCGTTGAAAATCCGTGACCAAGGCCGGTATTTTTAATCCTCTCTCCTAGTCGCTGGAATGATCCAAGTATGATCTCAGAGCGCAGACGACAAGCATCATCAGTTCCAATGTGCGCAGCAATCTGTAATTGGTTGCACCCTGTTCTCTCACAAGGCGACCCTCCATACTGTAAATCACGGATCTTGATGCGCTTCAAGTATGTTGTAGAGGCACTTACCCTGAGTACCTGGCTATCGGATTTTTTTAGCGACGGGCCTTGGTTTTTGAGAAAATCGATTTTGAAGTTCATTGCGTGATTTGTAAACACGTAAAATTACATATATATCCCGAGCAAGTAAGTGTAGCGCAGAAATAGAGGTTCACGGCTACCGTGCTGGAGGTACCATGTTCGAATTCCGCCCACGTAGTTTCTTTTCCAAAATCGACCGAATTTTTCAATTTTATTTCAAAGAGTTTCAACAAACAGTGTAAGGTGTGCGAAATTATAAAGGTATATTCAGTTATTAATTTTTTCTGTCATACAATATCAAAAAAATCTTACTTTTCATCGTCCACATTGTTTGATGTGCCAGAACAATATTGTGGATGATATTTAGCATAGAAACAACCGAAGCACAAATTTTCGCAGCACCACGCGCATTTTATGAAAGCAACCGTCTTGCAGGCGCACGGTTTCTTCATAGGCGATACCGGGAAACACAATTATTTTGCATTCAAAAATATTTCTCTTTTATCCGCTAATTTCGATGCGAACCAAGTGCAGCTAACCATGCTTTCAAAATTAGGTGCGCTGAATTGATGTAGGATTAGCGAATGTAATTTTATCGAATCTTCCCTGGAAGAGATCTCTCTAATGTCTTTCATCAAGTCAGTAATTTTCCTGAAGATTTTCACCAGTCGGTAAAAATAAACATCGCAGGGCTGGAAATAAGGAGTGCACTTTGGTATGACCACTTTTAGCGTGCAGGTGCTCGCTTTCCTTTCATCAGTGAATAGATGATCGTACAAAGTTTAATCGCTTTGCCCTCCCCACGAATCGATAATGTACGGAAGAATTCGGAAGAATTACAGAACGCAAAAATTCTTCGTACACCAGTTTCGTGAACTTCCCGAATTTCGTGCAGGACATGACTACATTTCTGTATTTCCCAGTCAATTCGTCCACTCGTTTTTGAACGCTAGGACCAAATTTTCCGTATGGTTCTTGCATACATCAAAAAAACATATGGGAGCAGGATTCGAACACGGTACCTCTAGCGCAGTAGCCGTGAACCTTTACCGCTGCGGTACGCTTACTTGCTCGAAATATGTGTAATATTAAGGTATACAAAGCACGCAATGAACTTCAAAGTCGATTTTCTCAAAAACCAAGGCCCGTCGCTAAAAAACAGGATATCCAGGTACTCAGGGTAAGTGCATCTACAACATATTTGAAGCGCATCAAAATCCGTGTTTTACAGTATGGAGGGTCCCCTTGTCAGTGGTTGCCGGAATGGTCTCTTCAACGTACTTAATGCCGACTCCTGGCATACACACTGAGTGTACCTAGTGTTCGTTCCTATCCTTTTTTGCCATTTCCCTAAGCGGTACCATTACTCGCAGTACGTTTGAACTGCGGACAATTAACAGTCTCCTACCCTTTTTTGCTCGTCTCCTCTTGACAAGGTACAAAGCAGGTTTCACATCGTCTCAGTTTCAGTTTCAGTGAGAGCCAGTACGTCGAATTTGTTTGTTAGAGGGATCGGTATACTACCCTGAATCTTCCTGGATCTCTGTGTACGCTGTACAGGACGCCTAGACCCAACATTGGCATACCACTCACAGCCAAGTGGACGTGTAACGTTGGGGCTTGTATTTCCTGCAGGAGTCACGGTGTCCGTGGGAGAGGATAGTACTTGAGGTATCTTTGGTACCTTTGGAACACAACTTTTGGTAGCCCTCCCGACACACCCATTCGCAGCAGATTGCAATTGCTTGACTGTAATCAGGACAATTTCCAGCTGCTTACGAACAGCAACTAACTCATTCGTTACCCAGGTACAGCAAATACAGTGGGCCTCCATAATACCGGGTGCAATATTTTACAGAACGGTAAACACTGTATGCAAGATTTAGTGCTTCACATAATATCAAAGAAATAACTTTATACTAAGCTTGCTGATTCTGTTTTAGTTTATGAATTCGATACACGAAAAATATTATCAGCAGTCTTTTGGAATTTAAGTAATTTAGAGCCAAAAACAAGATATCTGTTCAAAAATGGTTGAAATGGCTCTGAGCACTATGGGACTTAACATCTGAGGTCATCAGTCCGCTAGAACTTAGAACTACTTAAACCTAACTGACCTAAGGACATCACACACACCCATGCCCGAGGCAGGATTCGAACCTGCGACCGCGGCGGTCGTGCGGTTCCAGACTGGGCGTTTTTCAGGTTATCGTTAAAAAGAAAGTTATACAGTACAATTATTTTACGAAAAGTGTAGACAATATACTCTCCTGTTAAAACACGGACCTAAGATGTCACGCTAAATCACTAACAAAGGTTTATTATGAAACAGATTATGCAAAACATTCGTAAACTGCCAAAATCTTTGCAAACGTCCGAAACTTCTCCGTGTATACCTTTTTCACATAAATATATAACAAAATTAGGAAACTGTTAGTTGTGAGAAGATCTTCTGACCAACATTTCTGAAAAGTTGACCTTACAGCTTACGACACCACACTACACAATACGTAAGGTGGTCATGTCATTTTGATTGTGTGTTATCAATGTGCATGTCAGAGAGAGAGAGCAAGTTACGTTATTGTTAAACAATCTTTGGTCTTTGCGCAGTGTGATACATTCTTAGCTGAAGTGTGGTAGGTGATGGACGTATTCAGTAGTGCTGTATTGACTTGTGATTGTATCTGTTAGATGAAGAATATGGTAAAGGACACAAAGGACGAATATGATGTATATATTGAAATGTGAAATGGATATATATTTTGAATAATGTTATTATTTTTGAAGTGAAGAAGTTTGAGGTGAGAATGCAGTACTGCGCAGCTAGGAATGTTTATTGTCAGCTATTTAACTTGCTGACACTGAGAGAAAAACCACCCCACTTCCATAAATCATGCAACAACATATTAATTGATTAAGCTGTTTGACTTTTACAGAAGTTTTTTAACACTACATCCTTTTTAAATCATTGTTCTCTTTGTTAAGCATATTATTGTTCATACCAATGTTATGTGTGAAGATCAAGCGATGTTTTACTCTGTCTTTTTGAATCTTTATTATAAAACAGTTGCCTTGGAATGTCACTCCATAGGATTAGTTACTCTCCCCACCCCACCGTTTATCGTTACGCATTATCTCATGCAACAGTTTGAATAAGCATTTAGAAACAGGAATCTATCTTAGCCGCTGCCTGCTTGCAGTTTTCCGCTGCGTTTTCGAGAAATCTGCAACAATGTTGTCAAGACGCGAGGTTAGTGGAAATTTTGATCAGGGCCAGGTAACTGTTTTACCTCCGTTGCACATTTGATATAAAGACAAGCTGCATTCAGATCAGTTACAATTCAGTTCATATTAGGTTCTGTTTAGTCAAAGTTTAGCGCACGAGTTTAAGTTTGATAACAGTTTGTGGGGACATAGTTTTTGGTAATACGTAGACTTTTGTATGGTGGGAGGCAAAGTTGGCCTAAATTTCATGCAGAAACAGAGTGGGGAGGTTACAAGTATAACACGTACTTGGAAAGCACAGGTTATGATTTAATACTACACAGTATATCTCGACAGCCGCACGAGTTTTGATAAAAACAGCACGGAATACACGTTTAACATTTACCTCAAGTTTCTGTACCTACTTTTTCGAAGTGAATTTTTGTAACGCTCGAGACTTTACTCTGAAACAAAGCAAGTGCCGGGAGCCAGCTTGTATACTTAATTAAAAGTAAATAAACGTGCGAATTGCACGGATGTTGCCATTTAGCTGGTTGTACGTCCCCTTTTACAATATCGTACTAAAGGAAAACGCTGCAGCTTCAGTATATCTCACAAAAACGACATGAACTGTGGGACCACAACAGGTGCACGTCCGCTTGGGGCGGTTATCGATTCCCAATACAGGTAAGACTTAATAATCACAAGGAAGAAAAGATCCTCGAGGACACAGGAAAAGATGGGAACGCTCTGAATGTGATGATGGAACAATCATTTAGCCAACATCATGAAGTGTAGAGGAATATGCGAAAACTGATGCGTTAGGAACATCTTCCTGAAATTATTCGTATGGAGTGAAGCCTTATATCACAGTGAAATGAAATGAACACTTCAGACAGGAAGAGAACAGAAGTTTTTGAAAAACTCTGTTACAGAAGAACGTCGAAGATTATATGGGATAGGGGGTAGCCAATGTAGTGGTACTGAATGTAAGGGGCGAGAATAAAGTTGTATGGAACAATTTGTCTAAAAGGCGAAGTAGATTTGTAGAAGACATCGAGAAGCAAATCATTGGCGACGGGAAGAGAAGAAGTGTTGAGGGAGTGCGGGGGAGGGGGGGGAGGATTGTAGAGATTGACCGAGGTTTGACTATAGTAAGCATGTTGAAGAGGATGTAGGGTGCGCAGAGATGAACAGATTTGCACAGGATAGACTAGAATGGAGAGCTGCATCAAACCAGTCATCGTACTCAAAAACACACTAACAAAACATGTTCCATATTCCTACAAAAGACTGGCAACGATATTGCTGTTGTTGAGAAATTGTAGATTCAGTATTGCCTTCCATGTTCCCACATGTTTCCGGAACCAAACTGATCTTACCCGCGGTTCGGTTTTGTGAACAATAACTGTTAGTAATTTGCAATCATGAGTTATTAAACGTTTCGACGGAGTTCAGGAAACGTGTTTGTGTGGCTGTGTATTTGTTAAGTTTATCTAAACTCCACACGTACCAATTCCATTATAAGTTTGTGAAATCTCGTTTCGCAGATCCGAAGTTACTTTATGTGGATATGGACAGCTGCATGTATTAGGTAAAGAGGTGCCATCCATATGAAGTAAAATGTGCCAAACTGACTTCTGGAAGTCGGGCCAATAACCTTTATGATATACAATGAGGTGACAAAGGTCATGGGGTAGTGATGTGTACATATAGAGATATATAGGTACTATCGATTACACAAGGTGTAAAAGGGCAATGCATTAGCAGATCTATCATTTGTACTCATGCAGTCCATGTGAAAAGGTTTCCGACGTGATTATGTCCGCAAGATGGGAATTAACAAACTTTGAATGCGGAATGGTAGTTGAAGATGGACGCATGGGACGTTCCATTTCGGAAATTGTTAGGGGACTGAATATTCCGAGATCCACAATGTGAAGAATATGCCGAGAAAACCAAATTTCAGGCATTACCTCTCACCTCGGACAACGCAGTGGCCGAATGCCTTCTCTTAACGACCGAGAGTAGCGGCGTTTGCATAGAGCTGTCAGTGCTGACAGACAAGCAACACTGCGTGAAGTAGCCACGGAAATCAATGTGGTACGTACGACGAACGTATCTGTTACGACACTGCGGCAAAATTTGGCATTAATGGGCTATGGCAGCAGACGATGATATGAGTGGCTTTGCTAACAGCACGATATCTCGTGCAGCGCTCTCCTGGGTTCGCGACCATAACGGTTGGATGGTATGACACTGGAAAACAGTGGCCTGGTCAGATGAATCTCGATTTCAGTTAGTGAGAGCTGATGGTAGGTTTCGAGTGTGTCTCAGACGCCACGAAGCCATGGACCCAAGTTGTCAACAAGGCACTGTGGAAGCTGGCAATGGCTCCATAATGGTGTGGACTGTGTTCACGTAGAGTGGATTCACATAGAATGGACTGGGTCCTCTGGTCCAACTGAACCGATCATTGACTGAAAATGGCTATGTCCGGATACTCGGTGACCATTTGCAACCATTCATGGACTTCATGTCCCCAGACAACTATGGAATTTTTATGGATGACAATGCGCGATGTCACCGGGCCGTAACTGTTCACAATGGGTTTGAATAACATTCTGGACAATTCGAACAAATGATTTGGGCACTCAAATCGCCCGACATGGGAAATAATCGAGAGGTCAGTTTATGCACAAAATGCTTCGTTGGCAACACTTTCGCAATTATGGACGGTTATAGCGGCAGAATGGCTCAGTACTTCTGCCGGTGTCTTCCAACGAGTTGTCGAGTCCATCCCACGTCATATTGCTGCACTACGTCGGGCATAAGAACGTCCGACACGATATTAGGAGGTAACCCATGACTTTTGTCTCTTCATACCTGAAAACAACAAGGTTTTTGGCCTGATAAGACACGAGGCGAATAGGTCGCCGATTGTGGAGTTTGTAGGTCTCCACTCTAAAATGTACGCGTGCTGTAGAGAAACAGGTGCCACGCAGAGATGGGCAATGGGCGTGCAGCGTGCGGCACCATTTGCTCGCACGGTTGAAGACTACTTGTGCCTGCGCGGCGGTATTGGCGGTGTTCCATCTCCCCCTACGCACATGGTGCAACAGTTCAGTATTCAGTGGCGACGTCACGAAGTGCACACTGTATCGCAACTGGGAATTGGCCTGTCGCAACATGGAGGTACACGAGTGATCTGTGCTGTCGGGATCGGAAGCCGATCATACACATGTTATTCACTTGTGAGATACAGCATATGCATGTTTGTCGTATAGGCCTATATGGTGAAAGTGCTCATCTATACGTGGAATGGTATCACTCTGTAAATACACGGTGTTAACTAATATGAGGGAAATGTCTGGGGAATGGATAGACGACTTAAAAAGTTGACGTTGTTCCTAGCTAGGCACACGTGCCAAAGACGCGAACATGTTTTATTTTTTGACTTTGAAATATTTGCTCTTAATTCTGACCATTTCTTTCCAGCAATGTAATTTTACACTGTCTCAAAATTTCATTCTGGTGAAGACATCCTTAGAGGTGTCAAAACCTAGGTCAATGTACCAAACAGTTATTTGCGGCCGGCTGGCTGTGTGATTCCTATGCTGAAACTTATATGTGATTCCTGAGAAACAGCCGTGTTTAAAACTGTATGACTTGAAAAAATACATATACGTTCAATTTTTATTATTTTCTTAGTTGCAGACACTTTTTTTTGTTACATGTTTGCTTCGTTTCTGTCTTGTTAAATTTTCAACTTAGTTCCACAGGTATTTCTTCTTGTCAAATGTTGTCTTCCAACGGATAAATGAAACGCTCAAAGAACCAACCAATAGCTGTAACAGAAGCTTCTGAACACCGCATCATGGATTCTCTAACTCGCTGCGATATTCCAGGTGTCTGCTGTATCTGCTGAAATTCCTTCTTAAACACGCTGGCTAAGAATGTCAACTTTCGGAATAGGTCTTGAATATGTCCTTTAAATAGCCCCAAAGATAAAAATCAGATGGATTGAGATTAAGAGACCGAACAAGCCAAGATGTTGTTTACATTCATTTTTGAGACACGAAAGTAAGAAACACAAACGTACAATTCTAAATAGAAATAACTAGATCTAAACAAAGTGCCAAAGAATATCTAGAAATCTCACTTCTTTATATACATATTTAAATAATTTCGTATTTTTATAGACTGCTAACGACGCCTAATATGAGTCGGCAAAACATGTTCGGTACTCAAGAATAAATTTCATTTGTAAAAGACGAAAGTTTTATTATGTATACAATAAAACGTAATTGAAGATATTATTAGCAACTGAGGAAAATGGCTGAATTTATCAATAATACCTACATATTCCATTAAAAATTCATTGTATGATACTCCGGCCAGCGCTACATGGAAAATGAGAGGTTCAATTAATTTATCTCCAATTATGCCAGCCCATACATTGATACTAAACCGTTGTTAATGTTTTGCTTTCAAAATAGCAAAAGGATTCACATCCGCCTAGGTATGAGTATTGTGAAAATTCTGCATTTCATTCATGGTAAACTTTGCTTCATCAGTGAACAGTATTGACCTAAGCACATGTACCCAGTAACGAAGTACAAAAGGTTTTCTGGACTCGAAATCTGCTTCCTGAAGACGGTACGGACAATGGTGTTGCTCTCGTAACAGTTTCCACGCTGTCACGTGACTCATTTTCTCAGTTCCTGCTTTTTTTCTTGCTCTGTGTCTTTATTGTCCTCAGTATGATGAAGTACTTGATCTTCTGAATCAGGTGTTGCATCAGTACTTGTTTTTCCACAATGATATGATCTTTTCTCAGAATAGCCTATCTCTACAAGACGTTAATGTATTGTATTGTATTGTATTATCGTTCGGAAAATGTCTATTAGGAAATCTGTCAGCATAGAAACGTCAGCCTTCAGACGCATTGTAGTTTACAAGTCCGTATATCAGGTGTATGTCCGCCCTTTGCGGATTAGAATACATTTTAGCCGAAATGTACAGCATGCACTAGTCCAACAAGAATATGCCCGAGCAGACGTGGCTCCCATGACTTTCAATCAGACACAACATATCGCTCACCAGGTGAGATTGCTAACGCATGCTTGTTCGGCGACTCCCCTCTCGGAAAAAGCCGATTCCATTCATGGTAGGAAGAGCATTCAGTACAAACTAAACACTGGTCCAGTAAGAACTTCAGAGTACATTTTCATTACTGACTGTGTTCTAAATTTTGTTTGCTAGTACTACCACACCTGAGAAGGCTTTGACATAACATTTCCCAAAACATACAACATTTCAAAAGAACAATACCTGGAGAATTAAGGTGAAAGTTTGACGAAAAGTACTAAACTAGAGCAAACATGTAACAACACAAAAGTGTCTGTAAGTAATAAAACAAGAAAATTGACCTTATGTGTATGTCAAATTCTTTGTTCGTTTTTAAGTCGTACGCATCCGCCAGATATTTCCCACATATTGGTTAACACCTTGTATGTGTGTGTATATCTGCAAGTCTATGTGTGTGTGTGATTGCATACTGCGTTTTAGTTTTGCACTGTATCGTATTGCACGCCACGTGTGCGAATGCATACTTTGAGAGAGTGGGAGTGGTTTTGCATACCAGATATAGAAGTTATATTGTTTTTCTACATCGTCTGTGTGAATGCATGTCTTGTATGCTGGATGGAGGACACACTACACGAGTATTACATACACTTTTCGCACACTAGGTTAAATTTCACTGCTGCTGACCATACTAAAAAAAGAGAGTAATTAGTTTATTTGTGTTATGCTTCACAGGAGGGGCGGGGGTAACTTCCACGTGTTCCAAGCTGTTGGACTCATTTTCATACTGTAATCTGTTGTTACAGTGATGAAGAGACTTTCAAGTACTATGATACTGTAAACTGTTGAAAAAAATTATATACTGACGGAAAAAATTCCAATACCAAGAAATAACTAATGTGAGTAACGAAATTTCGGGAATACGTTTGTCTAGGTAACATATTCGCCAACGGCCTTGTCGCAGTGGTAACACCGGTTCCCGTCAGATAACCAAGTTAAGCACTGTTAAGCTTGGTTAGCACTTGGATGGGTCACCGTCTGGATCTGCCAAGCGCTGTTGGCAAGCAGGCTGCACTCAGCCCTTGTTAGGCCAATTGAGAAGCTATTTCATTGAGAAATAACGGCACCAGTCATGAAAACTAACAGCCGCCGGGCGAGCGGTGTGCTGACCGCATGCCCCTCCGTATCCGCATGCAGATGGCGCAGGGCTGAGGATGACACGGCGGCCGGTCGGTAACGTTGGGCCCTCATGGCCTGTTCGGACGGAATTTGTTTTAGGTAAGACATTTAAATGATAAACATTGCAAGGTCACAAATGAATGAAAGTGTGAGATAAGCCACTGGAAATGTGAAATGCTGGTACATTAGTATCTGGTGTAGCCGCCAGAATGTTGAATGCAACCATGCAAACCTGCATACATTTTGTTGTGCAGGTGCCATATGTCAGTTTGTGGGACGGATTTCCATGCCTGCTGCACTTGATCGATCAATACAGGTACGGCCAATGCTTGTTGTGAATGACGCTGCAGTTGTCATCCGACGATGTCGCATGTGTGCTTGATTGGAGACAGATCAGATGATCCAGCAGGGCAAGTGAACATGTCGATCCTCTATAGACCATGTTGGGTTACAGCAGCGGCATGTGGACGAGCGTTATCCTGTTCGAAAACACCCCCTGGTATGTTGCTCATGAATGGCAGCACAACAGGTCGAATCACAGACTGATGTACAGATTTGCAGTCAGAGGGTCTAACCACGAGAGTGCTGCTGCTCTCATACGAAATCCCACCCCAGACCATAACTCGAGCAAAGAGATTGGTTGCAGCCTCTCAACTGGCCTCTTTCTACTCAAGACACGGATATCGCTGGCTTCGAGACAGAACCAGCTTCCATCAGAAAACACAAGAGACCTCCATCCTGCCCTCCAATGAGCTCTCACTTGACGCGAATGAAGTCGCGAATAGTGGTGGTTTGGGGTCAGTGGAGCGCCCGCTACAGCTGTAAGCAGGCTGTTTCGAGATTCTGTAATGCATATTCATGACGCGAAAAAATAGGTTGAAAATGCTCACAGATTTGTGTTTTTACGTTTTTACAGACTTTTTGACATTTCGATTCGATGTTATGTAACTCTGCAGTTAAATCTTTACGTGTTTGTTCAAGCGTTTGTTCCATTGAGTCTAACTTTTGAAGCTGTTGCTGTGTTTGTCTCTGGTGTTGTTCCATTGTGTCTAACTTTTGAAGATTTTGTTCCATTGAGTCTAACTTTTGCTGTGTTTGTCTCTGATTTTGTTTCATTTGTTGCATTAATTGCAATAACAATGTATTGGTGTCTGGAATCTGTTCCTCTATGCTTTTCGGCAGTACATTTGCACCGGCAACATTCACATTTTGAGAAGCAGAAAATGTGTCTTGACTTATTTGAGAAAACGGTGAAGATCCAAAACCTGAATCTATAGTATTTGCGAGATTCTGTCCTGTCATTTCGGATTCCTGAGGCGAGCTGTTGCCGACCGATCGATCGATAATGCTTCCCTGTTCACTAATTGTTTCACTGTCTACACCATTATTTGCAGCCCGCCCCATTTCCCTATGCACAGTTACCAAATTACTAGTTTGAACATTAGTTAATTCATTACACGGTGGCGCTAACACACTGCTTTCGTCTTCAATGTCATTTCTCAGTTTCCTTTGGAGCCTAGTATTACATTTCTCACACGCCATTATTGTCGCAATATTTCACACGATAACACAGAAAAGCACAATTTGAAGAGCAAAATAAGAAAACACATTAACATAGCGTTGAAAATAATATCTCGTTAATTGGAAGTGTAGCTGGGAAATACTTAGTGCAAATCTACATGCACAACTGTTTTACTGTACAACAAAGAAAAACTACAACTATAAAGGAAATTCTCTCTGTAATTACGCGCTAGCAATAAACAATAGCTACACTAATTACAGAAATTACAAGAAAAAATCAGAAGACTCCAGTGAGGTCGACATATAAAACGTCCCCTTAGAAAAATTTATGAATGACTGTGCTGATAAACCTCTTACATTATTTGCTTTTCAAACAGCTGAGCAGAACTGAACGTACTCAGACATTTCGCTCTTTACCTGTTCTGATCAACACTAAACTGACACACAATATTTTTAGCGCAACGCAATCTGACTTTCAAAAATCCCTACAAAGGAATGGCCCTGACTAACATTAACCTATACCTTTCACAAATCACTTACGTCACAAAAATCTTCGTTACTCAAACTACTGCAATAAAGTGAGCGCCAATACTGCCAGCTAAATAAAAGATTCTAACTACTAAAGGCACTAACTATTGATAGGCATAGTTAGCAAATGAGAGATTTTGATAGAGAACAAACAATGTATTTACCTTAATAGTGTTCAAAAGTAATAACATATATATCAGTTCATGACATCCAGTCTTACAAATTTACTGTCGCTGATGGACACAAGTCCAGATCAACCGCTCTCAAAACTCCGCCATCGCAGTCCCCACATCCACCACTGTTGGCGGCTCACCTCCAACTTCACTAACTAACCTAAGGACATCAAACACATCCATGCCCGAGGCAGGATTCGAACCTACGACCATAGTGGTCGCGCGGGTCCAGACTGTAGCGCCTAGAACCACCCGGCCACTCCAGACGGCTTACATAAGGAAATTTCAATGGAAAATATGACTGGAACGTTCGTACATGCGTAAGTAAAAGGTGAATCTAACTCATTACTTTAATACTTGTTCCACAGATCATGAATACGACATTTCGTAACTATGTTGAACGTATCAGCTTAAGGTAAGTTTTCTTTACGCAATATAATTTATTTTTCCTACTTCATGTCTAAAAATTTATATTTTCTTTACAATTACTACTTCATATCTAAAAATTCATCTGTTGAGTAGAAGGAGATGTCATTCAGAAATTCTTTTAATTTGTTTTTAAATGATGGTTGGCTATCTGTCAGACTTTTAATGCTATAGCATAATTCACCGCTTTCTGTGCCAAAGTCAGATTAAGCCCAAAACAGTAAAGATCATCTTTTCTACTAGTATTGTAGCTATGCACTTTGCTATTATTTTTTATTTAAATCGGGTTATTAATAACAAATTTCATAGGTAGATATATGTATTTCGAAGGTACTGTGAATATACCGAGTTCCTTAAATAAATGTCTGCAAAGTGATCTTGGGTGGGCTCCAACTATTATTCTGATTGCGCGCTTTTATGTAATAAATACTTTTTTCTCTTAATGATGAATTACCGCAAAATATGATGAAACATGAAAGCAGTGAATAAAAACTGGCATAGTAGGCGAATTTACTGATATGTTTATTACCAAAATTTGCAATAACCCTAATAGCATAAGCAGCTGAACCTAAACGTTTCAGCAGATTATCAATGTGAAACTTCCTGGCAGATTAAAACTGTGTTCCCGACCGAGACTCGAACTCGGGACCTTTGCCTTTCGCGGGCAAGTGCTCTACCAACTGAGCTACCGAAGCACGAGTCACGCCCGGTACTCACAGCTTTACTTCTGCCAGTACCTCGTCTCCTACCTTCCAAACTTTACAGAAGCTCTCCTGCGAACCTTGCAGAACTAGCACTCCCGAAAGAAAGGATATTGCGGAGACATTCTGGAAACATCCCCCAGGCTGTGGCTAAGCCATGTCTCCGCAATATCCTTTCTTTCGGGAGTGCTAGTTCTGCAAAGTTTGGAAGGTAGGAGACGAGGTACTGGCAGAAGTAAAGCTGTGAGTACCGGGCGTGAGTAGTGTTTCGGTAGCTCAGTTGGTAGAGCACTTGCCCGCGAAAGGCAAAGGTCCCGAGTTCGAGTCTCGGTCGGGCACACCCCACGGCACTTCTTAATTCAACTGACTGTCGACTTCTAATAGAAGACACTTGGATCACATGTAATAGACGCCGTCCCACGTATCCGTCTACCATATCCTGGTGGATCCAGTGTGCAAAACCTGCTCTTCGAAAAACTTTGATCCGATATGGCAAAGATGTTGTCGCCTGGAGGAAGAGCACTATGGACTTTTACTACAGGATCCTACGAGAATGCTCCACGATGCCAGCCTCCCCTGAGCGCCATACAAGGATAAACCATGCTAAGGCCCTAATCTCCAATCTCATGCGAAGGCATTTGGAAGGAGCGATAGTACGATCTCGTACTGCTGATCGCATGCCTCATGAACATCCATCTATGTACCATACCATCCAAGAACGCCAACATCGTCGCCGAAAATTTATTCCCATCCTAACAGACCAAGATGGGCGTCGCTACGTAACCCAATCTGCAAATAGGGAATGTGCTTCACGCCCACTACCAGCAGCTCTACGCCGCAATTCCACATTCCCCAGAGTTGATCGAGGAAGTCTCACAGCTCAACTTCGGTGGTCTCCCAGGAGATGCGGCGATTGACTTGGTGTCAGAGGTGACTGATGACGAAGTCCGCGATGCTATCCGAGCAGGAACCATCAATCGCTCCCCACGACCCGACGGGCTTCCCCTCGAATTTTATCGCACCTTCCGTGATTTGTTAGAGTCCACCTTCACCTCCATATGTCGGGAACTGATGTCTCCGGAAGTACCTGTGCCGGACTCTTTCATGGAAGGTATTATTATTCCTGTACACAAACCGCATGGTGGCAACAATATCAGTGATTATCGGCCCCTCACCCTCCTTAACAGTGATATGAAAATCTTCACTCGCCTTTTGGCGGCACGACTTAAAACCGTTGCCCGATATGTTGTGTCGCCAGACCAAGCATCTTTGGGAGGGGATAATAATATCCGCACGGCTTTATGCCGCTACAGGGATATGATCGCCGTTACCCAGGCACAACGCCTCTCTGGGGCACTTGCGTCTTTGGATAGGGTTGACCATTCGTTCCTTACAGCCGTTCTCCACCATATGGGTTTCCCAGTCGCCGTTATCACGGTAGTGATGCGCCTTCTGCGGGGTGCCTCTTCCAGGATTATGTACAATGGCAGACTCACTCCTCCGATAAAAATAGGTCGATCCGTACGTCAAGGTTGCCCTCTATCAGCGATTTTGTACGCCTTTTCCTTGGAATCCTTGCTATGTGGGCTCAGACAACGTTTGGTAGGGTTGTCCATAGATCGATACCGGTTCTGTTGCACGGCCTATGCTGACGATGTAGTCATCTGTTTACGTAATGCCGACGAGGTTCGAGCTGTTTTGACGTGGGCAAGGACTTATGGTGAGGCGTCGGGTAGCTCTTTAAACGTACGTAAGTCACAAGTTATGTTCATTGGCACGGGACTCCCTGTGGAGTGTATTACACCTCTCAACACCGTTGATACCATTCGCTGTTTGGGAATAGACTTTTCATCTGATCTCCGGCGTTCAGCCGCCATCAACTGCAGACGCCTCCTTTTAACGATCAGAGCAGGTCTTATGGACCATCGCCTTCGATCCCTAGACATTCTCCAACGAGCTCGATATGTCAATATATATATCGCATCCCGAGTTCCCCATGTAGCACAAGTTCTACCTTTCCCGCTTACTGTGGCACGTCGCATGTTGGCAGCGATGGCATCTTTCGTCAGCTCTGGGCTGTTGTTCAAAGTTAACTATGCAACCCTTACTCTTCCCCGTGAACGAGGTGGGATAGGTCTGTTTCACGTGCCGGATAGAGCTCGCGCCCTATTTGTCAGCTCCCAGATGACGGTATGGACACGATGCCCAACGAGCCTCACTGGTCTCCTCCTGACGGCATATACGCCGGTCTCACTGTCAGCCCCAGTGATGATCTCGGACGTTCCGGTCCAGTTCCATTATATACGATACTTCTTTCTTGAACTCAGTTATCTACGCCTCACCTTACCAAGACAGCTTTTACTCAAGACAAAGGCAGTATACAATGTCCTCCAATTAGGTCGTCCACCTAACCCGATTGAACAAAAGTTCCCCCAGGTAGACTGGCGTCATGTATGGCGCGCGGTTTTCGCCCGTTACCTTGACACGAATGTTCAATCTGTCTGGTACCTAACTGTCAATGGTAAGCAAATCAATCAATCTCTCCTTCATCGTATCCACCTCGTCCAATCACCTCTCTGTTCCACGTGTGGAGTCCCAGACAATGATGAACATCGGTTTGTTTGCGGACCGGCGGCGGAGGTTTGGCACTTGATTCGTCTTATTGTCGCTTTTCTAACGCGGGACATTCTGGATCGAATTACTCCCCTTTCATTATTATTAACGGATCGTGAATATTTTCCTCGGACAAAGACCAATGCTGTGAATTGGATTCGCGGACATGCCATTCACTACCTATTTGGAGAAACTGTAGACTCTGACTCGATTTTTGGACATACCTCAATGACCGTCATTATGTCGTTGTCCGTCACCCAAAATACAGACAATTTTTCTCGAACTTCCTTGGGAGTGCTTTCCACGACCCGCCTCGCAGCTGGAATGTGTTAAGCCAAGAGAGAAGAACGTTTCCTGTTTGAACCAATGAACATTTCTGAACAATTGAACAGAACACATCAATTTCGAGAAGACGTGACTCAACATATTACCAGCGGGGCGCAGAAGGCCTCTGATCAATGACACAACAAAACT
This sequence comes from Schistocerca gregaria, assembly GCF_023897955.1. Lineage (NCBI taxonomy): Eukaryota > Metazoa > Arthropoda > Insecta > Orthoptera > Acrididae > Schistocerca > Schistocerca gregaria. The sequence continues at coordinate 782,822,763 of NC_064921.1, read as the reverse complement.
AAACAAAAAAATAATAACATGACAACAATAAAAATAAAAATAAAATTCAGAAAAAAAAGTTGGTAGAGCACTTGCCCGCGAAAGGCAAAGGTCCCGAGTTCGAGTCTCGGTCGGGCACACAGTTTTAATCTGCCAGGAAGTTTCATATCAGCGCACACTCCGCTGCAGAGTGAAAATCTCGTTCTGGAGATTATCAATGTGTTTCTTCTACTTCAACTGCATACATTCAGAAATTTTGAATATTCTGCATCAGCAACAAATTACTGTTCAAAGTATATATTGTTCACTGGTGTTATGCCATTTACTATACAGAACTGTATATACTGTGTTTCCTCCAAATTTAGTTTTCTCGGAATCAGTCCCTTCGATGTTAGCAGTCTAACAGTGGGAAAACACAACTGCCGAACCATAATCGAACTTGAGTTGTTTGTCGCTATACAGGGTGTCCACAATGAGACTCCAAAATTTTAATATCATATATCTTTCTCATTTCAGGTGGTGGACCTGTGAATCCTGAAGGGGCAGACAGAGCAACTCAACAAGTTTGTGGTGTGTAAATTTGATATGGCAAGTGGCCGTAGTGGAGCTGCAATGAATTGTTTTAGCAAAATGGAGGAAATGAAGGAGGGTTCACAAGTGGTCTGGTGGTATGCAGAGACAAAATCGGCGACCCGAGTGCAAAGAAACTTTCGTCTAGTTCAAGACTATAAAGAAGTGGTGTGATCAGTTTTTGGCTACTGGGAGTGTTGCGGAAGGGCACGGTGGTGGTAAGCCTGGGATCAGCGAACATCCTGTGGAACAAGTGCGGTGGTCAATCGAATAAAGTCCACAGAAGTCAGTGCGACAGGCAGCACAAGAACTTCGTATGAAACGTTCAACAATGCACAAAGTGCTTCATCAGCGACTACGTTTGTACGCATATAAAGTGCAGGTTGTCCAAGAAATCAAGCCTGATGATCGACCAAAGCGAGAAGAACTTGAATTTGTCATGTTAGATCGCATTGCCGCGGACGAGACATTTTTATCATGCGTGATGTTTACTGACCGCGCGGGATTAGCCGAGCGGTCTCAGGCGCTGCAATCACGGACTGTGCGGCTGCTCCCGGCGGAGGTTCGAGTCCTCCCTCAGGAATGGGTGTTCCTCCCTCGGGAATGGGTGTGTGTGTTTGTCCTTAGGATAATTTAGGTTAAGTAGTGTGTAAGCTTAGGGACTGATGACCTTAGCAGTTAAGTCGCATAAGATTTCACACACATTTTTGATGTTTACTGACGAGGCAACCTGTCACGTGCCAGGGACTGTCAATCGTCACAATGTGCGCATCTGGGGGTCCGAAAATCCACATGCACCTAGGGAACACATGCGCAACAGTCCGAAAGTTTATGTGTGGTGTGGTTTGATTATAAATCACATTGTTGGGCCGTTTTTCTCTCAGGAGCCGACTGTGGATGGAGCCATCTACCTGGACCTGTTGAAACAATTTGCCGTGCCACAGATAACAGACCTGCAGCCAGATGTGATGTTTCAACAGGACGGTGCACCATCCCATTGAAGCCTTGATGTCCGAAAAATTTTAAATGAGACATTCCCGCAACGATGGATTGGCCGTGGAGGTCCAATTCCTTGGCCGCCACATTCGCCCGACATAACCCCCTCGATTTTTTTCTTGTGGGTTTATGTGAAAGACCGGGTATACGCTACACCAGTAAAGGACGTGCAGGACTTCAAACAGCGCATAAGAATTGTCATCAACTCTGTCACAGAACAGATGCTCCGCAACACATGGCACGAAATCGATTATAGATTTGATATTCTTCGCGCTACCCGTGGCGCCCATGTTCAAGTGTACTGAACCGTCTACCTGTGTATGAAAACTTGATGAGCTTCTGTATGATTTCCCTGTATTTTTTCGTCAATAAATTGTGTTTCCTCTCGGATTTTATGAGTCCAAATGTTGGAGTCTCATTGTGGACACCCTGTATATCTCCGAAAACTTATGAAAGCCTTTGTCCCGCAGAATTGACAAGTAACAACAAGACGCGCGCCTGGTGAGATCTACGTGTGCTATCGCTGCCGTAACGTCGTGTACCTAGGACGGGCGATGTGCATCGCCCTGCTGACGCATCGTTTTGGAACTCTGAAGCGTGACTCACTTTAACACCGAAGGCTCTCTCTCTCTCTCTCTCTCTCTTAGCCTGCAGCTCGGGACGTGTGGCGGTAATGGAAGATACAGTTCACGTAGCACTTCTACGATGGAGGCTTGGCTAAGGCTTCAGATATACGTCTGAAAGCGATGCATTCGAGAGGACAAAAAGCCACTTCTAAAATTAGCCTTGCTCTATGTCGTGTAGTCAACTGTTGCGGGGTATTCAGACAGCACAGAGTAGTAGATGTTTACTCGCATTCCAAACTGCAGATATACGCGCGTTAGCACGGGACTCCAGCCGGGAGACCGCATGAAGTCTCGGGGGGCACTGCGACAGTTGCTCTGAGTTTAATAGGGGTGGTCGGTCTAGGCGGATGCTCGTCCCTGGCTTCAGAGTGGCCGCAACCAGCACAACCCGAGGGTCCTCTGGGGTTCGGCGGTGGTTGGGCGGTCTCCAATGTCTTAACTAAGAGTCGTAGAGTGAGCAGATGTCCGGAATAAAAATAAGGGATAGAAATCAGAAGCAGAAATGAGTCGACGTTTTGTGGAAACTTCAGCTAATACTACACTCCTGGAAATTGAAATAAGAACACCGTGAATTCATTGTCCCAGGAAGGGAAAACTTTATTGACACATTCCTGGGGTCAGATACATCACATGATCTCACTGACAGAACCACAGGCACATAGACACAGGCAACAGACCATGCACAATGTCGGCACTAGTACAGTGAATATCCACCTTTCGCAGCAATGCAGGCTGCTATTCTCCCATGGAGACGACTGTAGAGATGCTGAATGTAGTCCTGTGGAACGGCTTGCCATGCCATTTCCACCTGGCGCCTCAGTTGGACCAGCGTTCGTGCTGGACGTGCAGACCGCGTGAGACGACGCTTCATCCAGTCCCAAACATGCTCAATGGGGGACAGATCCGGAGATCTTGCTGGCCAGGGTAGTTGACTTACACCTTCTAGAGCACGGTGGGTGGCACTGGATACATGCGGATGTGCATTGTCCTGTTGGAACAGCAAGTTCCCTTGCCGGTCTAGGAATGGTAGAACGATGGGTTCGATGACGGTTTGGATGTACCGTGCACTATTCAGTGTCCCCTCGACGATCACCAGAGGTGTATTGCCAGTGTAGGAGATCGCTCCCCACACCATAATGCCGGGTGTTGGCCCTGAGTGCCTCGGTCGTATGCAGTCCTGATTGTGGCGCTCACCTGCACGGCGCCAAACACGCATACGACCATCATTGGCACCAAGGCAGAAGCGACTCTCATCGCTGAAGACGACACGTCTCCATTCGTCCCTCCATTCACGCCTGTCGCGACACCACTGGAGGCGGGCTGCACGATGTTGGGGCGTGAGCGGAAGACGGCCTAACGGCGTGCGGGACCGTAGCCCAGCTTCATGGAGACGGTCGCGAAAGGTCCTCGCCGATACCCCAGGAGCAACAGTGTCCCTAATGTGCTGGGAAGTGGCGGTGCGGTCCCCTACGGCACTGCGTAGGATCCTACGGTCTTGGCGTGCATCCGTGCGTCGCTGCGGTCCGGTCCCAGGTCGACGGGCACGTGCACCTTCCGCCGACCACTGGCGACAACATCGATGTACTGTGGAGACCTCACGCCCCACGTGTTGAGCAATTCGACGGTACGTCCACCCGGCCTCCCGCATGCCCACTATACGCCCTCGCTCAAAGTCCGTCAACTGCACATACGGTTCACGTCCACGCTGTCGCGGCATGCTACCAGTGTTAAAGACTGCGATGGAGCTCCGTATGCCACGGCAAACTGGCTGACACTGACGGCGGCGGTGCACAAATGCTGCGCAGCTAGCGCCATTCGACGGCCAACACCGCGGTTCCTCGTGTGTCCGCTGTGCCGTGCGTGTGACCATTGCTTGTACAGCCCTCTCGCAGTGTCCGGAGCAAGTATGGTGGGTCTGACACACCGGTGTCAATGTGTTCTTTTTTCCATTTCCAGGAGTGTATATATGTACAGTAGGTTTGTGATAAAATAACTTGGTTTATACTACAACTGAATAGGTCATCGTACCTTTTTGTTAAAACTCGCACTAAAAAAGCATCAAAATACCTTGCATTACTGATCAAGTACATATTTTATTGTTGTCAGATGCAAACGCAATACGTCACTTTAATATAACGATACATGACGTGTATTCGCAGTTGCGAGTACGGACAATCATCAGGTGTACAATGGAATGATGACAATGAAAATTTGTGCCGGACCGGGACCCGAACACGGATTTCTCACCTATCGCGAGCCGTCGCTTTATTATTAGACTATCCCTCCGTGCACGACTTAAGGCCGACCCCAAACTTACATATCTCGTCAACCACGTGTCTACAACCATCACTCGTACATCAATTACGTATATTCCGGTACAGGGCAATCATTTTTATTGAAATTCGCTTGCCCGGTGTCAGCAGATAAATACGATGTTGCATTGCCCGTGTTGTTCAGAAATACGATGCGATGTTCCTAATGACATGCGTGCAGGCATATACTGCAATGTCGTATTAATATAACGAGGTCTTTAAATAGGGTAGATAATAATTACATAGGTTACTTATTTCTCACTCTCATTTATATTTTGCAGAAAAATTTATGTCATTCGTAAATTTTGACACTTTCAAATAGTTGTTGTTGTTGTTGTTGTTGCGGTCTTCAGTCCTGAGACTGGTTTGATGCAGCTCTCCATGTCACTCTATCCTGTGCAAGCTTCTTCATCTCCCAGTACCTACTGCAACCTACATCCTTTTGAATCTGCTTAGTGTATTCATCTCTTGGTCTCCCTCTACGATTTTTACCCTCCACGCTGCCCTCCAATACTAAATTGGTGATCCCTTGATGCCTCAGAACATGTCCTACCAACCGATCCCTTCTTCTGGTCAAGTTGTGCCACAAACTTCTCTTCTCCCCAATCCTATTCAGTACCTCCTCATTAGTTATGTGATCTACCCCTCTAATCTTCAGCATTCTTCTGTAGCACCACATTTCGAAAGCTTCTATTCTCTTCTTGTCCAAACTATTTATCGTCCATGTTTCACTTCCATTTCAAATAGTATTTTACAAAAATTAACACCTGAAATATCCTGAAAATGACTCCTAGTTTTTCCATTATTTATTTACAACATGCTCCATTACAGTACTTGTAATACTACAAAGGGCGTTCAAAAAGATTTGCACAGTCGTCTCGATTTTTTTTATTTTTTGCACGAGGAGAATGAAATTTTTTCTGAACGTACTTGGAACATTTAGCTATACATTGAGCCTACCTCCATCAGCTGTGACGCATCTGGTCCAACGTTCTTCCCATGATGTAAATGCTCTTTCGTAAAATTCTGGGGACTGACTTTTACACCATCGCTTGATACAGGAACCAAATGTTTTCACGCCCAGGTGGGCCTTCTGACGACCAAAGAGGTAAAAATCAGACGGAGTCAAGTCTGACTGTAGGGAGGATGAGGAACAGTTTTCCAACTCATTTTCCTGATTTTCTCCTGCGCCATAAGGGCTGTATGGGGTTTGGCATTGTCATGGTGTAGTCTGATGAGCTGACCCTGAAGCTGTGGTCTGTGGGTCTTGATGGCACGTCGCAGCTTGTGCAATGACAAACAGTTACGGTCCCGGTTAATTATGGAGCCAGATACCAAAAAGTCAATTAAAATGACACCACACTGAGCTCAGAAGAAGGAGGCCATCATCCTTCGGCCTGCTATTCGTAAAAGTCTTGGTTTTGCTCTCAAGTTCGAACGAAAACAATCGTGTTTCATCCTGGGTAAGGACGCCGTTAAAACATTGTTTCCACTCTTCACTGAAGGTCTTCACGAGACCCTCACACACATTCTTCCTCATCGTTTTCATTTCTCTTGTCAATAATCTAGGCACCCAACGTGCACAGATTCTTCTGTACCCTAGTGACTGTACCAGTAATACCATACTACCCAATGAGAAACGAGTCATTTCAGCAAGTTGTCGTGTCGTCATACATCAGTCATTTTGGATAAATTTGATCAATCGTCTCCTTATTCACATCACTCACTGCCGTCGATGGTCTACAGCGTCGTGGATTGTCCAGTAGAGAAAAATCACCTTCTTTAAACCTCTGCAACCACCGCTGGATACTGCTGCGATCCACTGTGTCCTCGCCATAAACAGGGAGCAACTTCCTGTGAATCGACGTGGCAGAGTCATCGCCGGTCTTGAAGACGAACTCCATCACCGACCGGTGTCGCAATCTGACATCTATTTCACGGTCTATTATGGCTCACCTCTAAATAAAAGAAAATACTTTTATGTACCAATTTGTAGCTAAATGTTCCAAGTATGTTCACAAAAAATTTCATTCTCCTCCTACAAAAAATAAAAAAAAATTAGAACGCCCTTTGGACATATATGTGTTATGTGTGTGCAGTATAGTGTAATGTTTCCGTTGTATGACGATGATGATGATGACGATGATGATAAGAGAAGGGAGAGGGTGAAATCCGGTGGCGGCAGATGGCCTCGCCTCGCGAATAGCAGCGATGAGGCCGCTATGCTTAAGATCCCCACACGACGGTCGAATCACCACCAACTGTCTCATATAATTATTAGTGTAACCGTTTCCGCACAACACGTATTCTTTGCATCAATCCATAAAGCTTTTGTGATAGCGAACACTCATTCTGCGACAGTATTAGCAGTATTCAGTTGCAAATTGTGCAGCAAACATGTTGACATGCAATGCAGCTGAAAATGATAAGCCACTTCTCACCAACTCAGTTTGCAGTTTCACTGCACATACATTATTAACATGGTTCACTTTCTCAGTGCAGTCCACTGAGCCAAAAGAATGGTTATGGCATGTAGGGCTAGCAGAACTTGCTCAGCAGGAAGACGCCTTTCTTCAAAATTTATAATGGCAATATTCTCACGTTTTGTTAGAAAAGGCACCACACTTCGTGACGAAATTTTGCTTGAAACAGCTAGCTACCGTATCTTCAAATTAACGTGTTCCACAAGAATCAGATCGACCTCTGTGGTAGATTGAGAAAGTATAGTTTTACACAACGTGCAAAAAATTTCTCACTTTGCTGTCCTAATTTCGGAAATGGATTTTGAGCTTTAATTTCCTAACTAAATACACACTTCTTTTTTCCGTCTCTGCGAAAAGTTTTTAACAGATCACATCAAGTACCTTAACCTGTGACTAACGGTTTGAAATCACAGTTCTAAAAGCGGTGACCTGAAGCAACAGGCAATGCACAAAGGAAGTGTAAGTGACAAAACTGGTCGCTATGAGAAATCATTACATAGTACCAAGCAAAGTAGTTCAAAACTCGTGACTCGTTGGGTTTGGCTTAATCAAAAAGTGTATTTACTCTATTCTTTGGGTTAGACCACTACAGTTCTCCTACTGATTATTGCTACGTATTACTTAAAAAGACGCCATTCGAGATATACGGGATGGTTACTGATAAGCGGGACAATATACGTTCCAGACATACTTTGTCCGGAAAACCGGGAACTGTGGCTAAATAATGTGCGAGCCCGTAAGATATGGGACACCTGGTAAAACTACATTAGCCAGCCAGTTTAAATTTTGAATTGTGGCTAGTAACGCAGGAGTTACAGCGCTCCTTGTGACAACCAAGTCGGCCGCCATTTTTACCGTGGTCATACTATTATAATGAGTCCATGAACTAAAATCAGTCTCATCAATTCCCGGTTTTGTTGAGTCTGGAGACATCGACGCAACCTCATAATTTCAATATTTTATGTAGTAAAATTTTTACTATAATATTACGATGGAATTTCATTCTTTTGGTGCCTTGTACACCTGTTTATGGTGACCACAGTTACGGTCTGCTAATTTAAAAAAATACAGAAAGCACAATATGACAAGAGTACAAGCAGATAATGTGCTACTGAAGCATCATGTAAATAAATTTAGTCTGCGCCACAGAAGAACAATCATGCAGTTAGAAACTTGAGTTGCTGTTTTATAAGAAAGGCTGCGTAATTCAGTTATTGCTATGTTAAATAGCCAGAATGTAATTTATATCTTGAACGACCTCCCCCCGTGAACCATGGACCTTGCCGTTGGTGGGCAGGCTTGCCTGCCTCAACGATACAGATAGCCCTACCGTAGGTACAAGCACAACGGAGGGATATCTGTTGAGAGGCCAGACAAACATGTGGTTCTTGATTAGGGGCAGCAGCCTTTTCAGTAGTTGCAGGGGCAACAGTCTGGATCATTGACTGATCTGGCCTTGTAACGCTAACCAAAACGGCCTTGCTGTTGTGGTACTGCGAATGGCTGAAAGCAAGGGGAAACTACAGCCAATATTTCCCGAGGGCATGCAGCTTTACTGTATGATTAAATGATGATGGCATCCTCTTGGGTATAATATTCCGGAGGTAAAATAGTCCCCCATTCGGATCTCCGGGCACGGACTACTCAAGAGAACGTCGTTATCAGGAGAAAGAAAACCGGCGTTCTAGGGGTCGGAGCGTAGAAGGTCAGATCCCTTAATCGGGCAGGTAGATTAGAAAATTTAAAAAGGGAAATGGATAGGTTAAAGTTAAATATAGTGGGAATTAGTGAAGTTCGGTGGCAGGAGGAACAAGCCTTTTTTTCAGGTGAATACAGGGTTATAAATACAAAATCAAATAGGCGTAATGCAGGAGTAGGTTTAATAATGAATAAAAAAAATAGGAGTGCGAGTAAGCTACTACAAACAGCATAGTGAACGCATTATTGTGGCCAAGATAGACACGAAGCCCACGCCTACTACAGTAGTACAAGTTTATATGCCAACTAACTCTGCAGATGATGAAGAAATTGATGAAATGTATGATGAGATAAAAGAAATTATTCAGCCAGTGAAGGGAAACGAAAATTTAATAGTCATGGGTGACTGGAATTCAACAGTAGGAAAAGGAAGAGAAGGAAACGTAGTAGGTGAATATGGATTAGGGCTAAGAAATGAAAGAGGAAGCCGCCTGGAGGAATTTTTTGCACAGAGCGTAACTTAATCATAGCTAACACTTGGTTCAAGAATCATGAAAGAAGGTTGTGTACATGGAAGAACCCTGGAGATACTAAAAGGTTTCAGATAGATTATATAATGGTAAGACAGAGATTCAGGAACCAGGTTTTAAATTGTAAGACATTTCCAGGGGCAGATGTGGACTCTGACCACAATCTATTGGTTATGAACTGTAGATTAAATCTGAAGAAACTGCAAAAAGGTAGGAATTTAAGGAGATGGGACGTGGATAAACTGAAAGAACCAGAGGTTGTACAGAGTTTCAGGGAGAGCATAAGGGAACAATTGACAGGAATGGGGGAAAGAAACACAGTAGAAGGATGGGTAGCTTTGAGGCATGAAGTAGTGAAGGCAGCAGAGGATCAAGTAGGTAAAAAGACGAGGGCTAGTAGAAATCCTTCGGTAACAGAAGAAATATTAAATTTAATTGATGAAAGGAGAAAATATAAAAATGCAGTAAATGAAGTAGGCAAAAAGGAGTACAAACGTCTCAAAAATGAGATCGACGTGAGGTGCAAAATGGCTAAGCAGGGATGGCTAGAGGACAAATGTAAGGATGTAGAGGCTTAGCTCACTAGGGGTAAGATAGATACTGCCTACAGGAAAATTAAAGAGACCTTTGGAGAAAGGAGAACCACTTGCATGAATATCAAGAGCTCAGATGGAAACCCAGTTCTAAGCAAAGAAGGGAAAGCAGAAAGGTGGAAGGAGTATATAGAGGGTCTATACAGGGGCGATGTTCTTGGGAACAATATTATGGAAGAGGATGTAGATGAAGATGAAATGGGAGATACGATACTGCATGAAGAGTTTGACATAGCACTGAAAGACGTGAGTCGAAACACGGCCCCTGGAGTAGACAACATTCCATTAGAACTACTGATGGCCTTGGGAGAGCCAGTCCTGACAAAACTCTACCATATGGTGAGAAATATGTATGAGACAGGCGAAATTCCCTCAGACTTCAAGAAGGATATAATAATTCCAATACCAAAGAAAGAGCAGGTGTTGACACATGTGAAAATTACCGAACTATCAGTTTAATAAGTCACAGCTGCAAAATACTAACGCGAATTCTTTACGTAGAATGGAAAAACTAGTTGAATCCAACCTCGGGGAAGATCAGTTTGGATTCCGTAGAAATGTTGGAACACGTGAGCCAATACTGACCGTACGACTTATCTTAGAAGAAAGATTAAGGAAAGGCAAAGCTACGTTTCTAGCATTTGTAGACTTAGCGAAAGGTTTTGACAATATTGACTGGAATACTCTCTTTCAAATTCTGAAGGTGGCAGGGTTAAAATACAGGGAGCGAAAGGCTATTTACAACTTGTACAGACACCAGACGGCAGTTATAAGGGTCGAGGGGCATGAAAGGGAAGCAGTCGTTGGGAAGGGAGTGAGACAGGGTTGTAGCCTCTCCCCGATGCTATTCAATCTGTATATTGAGCAAGCAGTAAAGGAAACAAAAGAAAAGTTCGGAGTAGGTATTAAAATCCATGGAGAAGAAATAAAAACTTTGAGGTTGGCCGATGACATTGTAATTCTGTCATTTTGTCAGAGACAGCAAAGGACTTGGAAGAGCAGTGGAACGGAATGGACGGTGTCTTGAGGGTGGGTTATAGGATGAACGTCAACAAACGCAACACGAGGATAATGGAATGTATTCGAATTAAGTCGGGTGATGCTGAGGGAATTAGATTAGGAAACGAGACACTTAAAGTAGTGAAGGAGTTTTGCTATTTGGGAGGAAGTAGAGAGGATATAAAATGTAGACTGGAGTCGCAAGGAAAGCGTTTCTGAAGAAGAGATATTTGTAAACATGGAGTATTTATTTAAGTGTCAGGAAGTCATTTCGGAAAGTATTTGCATGGAGTGTGGCCATGTATGGGAGTGAAACATGGAAGATAAATAGTTTAGACAAGAAGAGAATAGAAGCTTTCGAAATGTGATGCTACAGAAGAACGCTGAAGATTAGATGGGTAGCTCACATAACTAATGAGAAGCTATTGAATAGAATTGGGGATAAGAGGAGTTTGTGGCGCAACTTGACTAGAAGAAGGGATCGCTTGGTAGGGCATATTCTGAGGCATCAAGGGATCACCTATTTAGTATTGGATGGCAGCGTAGAGGGTAAAAATCGTAGAGGGAGACCAAGAGATGAATACACTAAGCAGATTCAGAAGGATGTAGGCTGCAGTTGGTACTGGGAGATGAAGAAGCTTGCACAGGATAGAGTAGCATGGAGAGCTGCATCAAACCAGTGGCAGGACTGAAGACCACAACAACAACAACATCTTGAACGAGCTTTTGGAACTTCAAGTCAGCGGTAAAATGTCACAGTATTTTCAGTAAATAATGAAATGGGCTCTGCCCCTGCCGGTCTCTGTGGCCGAGCCGTTCTAGGCGCTTCAGTCCGAAACCGCGCTGCTCCTTCGGTCGCAGGTTCGATTCCTGCTTCGGGCATAGATGTTTGTAATGTCCTTATGTTAGTTAGGTTTAAGTAGTTATAAGTCTAGGGGATTGATGACCTCAGATGCTAAGTCCCATAGAGCTTAGAGCCATTTGAACCATTTGAGTGCTGCACCTACATTTTTATTCTCCTAAGGCCTACAACTAGCTGTTTGTGAAATTACCTCACCCAAGAACATTTTATTGCAATTACGGAGAAGTTCCTTATTTATAATCAGTGACCATCATTATACAGGTACTGAATTTCGGGAAAAAGCGCATTGTGTACAACATAAATCTGCACCTCAGACTTTATTTGCAGAAAAAATGGCTTATGTAAATCTAAATCTGTTGAGCCGACAGCTAAAGCTGCAAGACAACTATTTACCAAGCTTGTTTTTATTTCAAAGTCAGTAAAAACATTGCAAAAGTAGAACGTCATTGAAGGAATTTTCGAAATGGAACTCCAACGAAAACACTAGAAGTCAGTAATGAGTTGTGAAAATGAATTGGCAATAAATTATTTTATTGTGTTGTAAGTTATCATTATCATAACTGAACTACTTGTGTTAATTACTGGTAACACTTTTTTTAAAAATATTCACGTCCATAGTGCATCGGTTTTCGAGGCTAGGACTCTTCTTGCAGTTTTATCTGCATCGAAATGTTCGTCCGTATTTCGATTAAAACTTTACTTATTGATACCGGTGAGCACAGAAATCACTGATGTTTACTTTCTGTACTTCGAACAATTGGGTATAAGTCCGCTGTGACGTTTGACGGTGTGAAAGTGTTGGAAGACGGTATGGTTGCACCTTTGGTAGCCTTAGTTTATGGTACGGTTTGTCTATATACACTGAAACGCCAAGGAAAGTGGTACAGGCATGCGTGTTCAAATACAGAGATATGTAAACAGCAGAATACCGCGCTGCGGCCGGCTACGCCTATGTAAGGCAAGTGTCAGGGGCCGATTACTGCTGCTACAATGGCAGGTTATCATGATTTAAGTATGTTTGAACTTTGTGGTATAGTCGTCCCACGGGAGATGGGTCACAGCATCTCTGAGGTAGCGATGAAGTGGGGATTTTCCTGCACGACCATTTCACGAGTGTGCCGTGAATATCAAGAATCCGGTAAAATATCTAATCTCCTACATCGCTGCGGCCGGGAAAAGATCCTGCAAGAATGGGGTCCATGACGACGGAAGAGAATCGCTCAACGTGACAGAAGTGTAACCCTTCCGCATATTGCGGCAGATTTCAATGGTGGGCCATCAACAAATGTCAGCGTGCGAACAATTCAACGAAACATCATCGATATGGGCTTTCGGAACCGAAGGCCCACTCGTTTATCCTTTATGACTGTAAGACACAAAACTTTACGCCTCGCCTGGGCCAGTCAACACCGACATTGGACTGTTGATGACTTGAAAACATGTTGCCTGGTCGGACGAATCTCGTTTTAAATTGTATCTAGCAGATGGACGTGTAGGGTATGGAGACATCCTCATGAATCCACGGTCGCTCCATATGAGCAAGGGACTGTTCAAGATGGTGGAGGGCCTGTAATGGTGTGGAGCGTGTGCAGTTGCAATGATATGGGATCCCTCATACGTCTACAGGGTGTTAAAAAAAGGTACGGCCAAACTTTCAGGAAACATACCTCACACACAAATAAAGAAAAGATGTTATGTGGACATATGTCCGGAAACGCTTAACTTCCATGTTAGAGCTCATTTTAGTTTCGTCAGTATGTGCTGTACTTCCTCGATTCACCGCCAGTTGGCCAATTGAAGGAAGGTAATGTTGACTTCGGTGCTTGTGTTGACATGCGACTCATTGCTCTACAGTACTAGCATCAAGCAGATCAGTACGTAGCATCAACAGGTTAGTGTTCATCACAAACGTGGTTTTGCAGTTAGTGCAATGTTTACAAATGCGGAGTTGGCAGATGCCCATTTGATGTATGGATTAACACGGGAGCACGGAACACTCCAGCCTATGACTCGCGACTGGGGAAGACCTAGAACGACGAGGACACCTGCAATGGACGAGGCAATTCTTCGTGCAGTTGACGATAACCCTAATGTCAGCGTCAGAGAAGTTGCTGCTGTACAAGGTAACATTGATCACGTCACTGTATGGAGATTGATACGGGAGAACCAGTTGATTCCGTAACATGTACAGCATGTGCAGGCACTATCAGCAACTGGTTGGCCTCCACGGGTACACTTCTGCGAATGGTTCATCCAACAATGTGTCAATATTCATTTCAGTGCAAATGTTCTCTTTACGGATGAGGCTTCATTACAACGTGATCAAATTGTAAATTTTCACAATCAGCATGTGTGGGCTGACGAGAATCCGCACGCAATTGTGCAATCACGTCATCAACACAGATTTTCTGTGAACGTTTGGGCAGGCCTTGTTGGTGATGTCTTGATTGGGCCCCATATTGTTCCACCTACGCTCAATGAAGCAAGTTATCATGATTTCATACAGGATACTCTACCTGTGCTGCTAGAACATGTGCCTTTACAAGTACGACACAACATGTGGTTCATGCACGATGGAGCTCCTGCACATTTCAGTCGATGTGTTCGTAGGCTTCTCACCAACAGGTTCGGTGACCGATGGATTGGTAGAGGCGGACCAATTCCATGACCTCCATGCTCTCCTGGCCTCAATCCTCTTGACTTTCATTTATGGGGGCATTTGGAAGCTCTTGTCTACGCAACCCCGGTACCAAATGTAGAGACTCTTCGTGCTCGTATTGTGGACGGCTGTGATACAATACGCCATCCTCCAGGGCTGCATCAGCGCATCAGGGATTCCATGCGACGGAGGGTGGATGCATGTATCCTCGCTAACGGAGGACATTTTGAACATTTTCAGTAACAAAGTGTTTGAAGTCACCCTGGTACGATCTGTTGCTGTGTGTTTCCATTCCATGATTAATGTGATTTGAAGAGAAGTAATAAAATGAGCTCTAACATGGAAAGTAAGCGTTTCCGGACACATGTCCACATAACATATTTTCTTTCTTTGTGTGTGAGGAATGTTTCCTGAAAGTTTGGCCGTACCTTTTTGTAACACCCTGTAGATACGACTCTGACGTGTGACATGTACGTAAGCATCCTGTCTGATCCTGGTTAGGTTACAGTACGCTTGTTCGCCCACTGCTTGAATACTGCTCAGCAGTGTGGGATCCGTACCAGATAGGGTTGACAGAAGAGATAGAGAAGATCCAACGGAGAGCACCGCGCTTCGTTACAGGATCATTTAGTAATCGCGAAAGCGTTACGGAGATTATAGATAAACTCCATTAGAAGACTCTGAAGGAGAGACGCTCAGTAGCTCGGTACGGGCTTTTGTTAAAGTTTCGAGAACATACCTTCACCGAAGAGTCAAGCAGTATATTGCTCCCTCTTACGTATATCTCGCGAAGAGGCCATGACGATAAAATCAGAGAGATTAGAGCCCACACAGAAGCATACCGACAATCCTTCTTTCCACGAACAATACGAGACTGGAATAGAAGGGAGAACCGATAGAGGTACTCAGGGTACCCTCCGCCACACACCGTCAGGTGGCTTGCGGAGTATGCATGTAGATGTAGATGTAGATGTAAATCGCCTGCGTCCATTCATGTCCATTGTGCATTCCGACGGACTTGGGCATTTCCAGCAGCACAATGCGACACCCCATACGTCCAGAATTGCTATAGAGTGACTCCAGGAACACTCTTCTGAGTTTAAACACTTCCGCTGGCTACCAAACTCCCCAGACATGAATATTATTGAGAATATCTGGGATGCCTCGCAACGGGCTGTTCAGAAGACATCTCCACCCTCTCGCATTCATACGGATGTATGGACAGACCAACAGGATTCGTGGTGTCAGTTCCTTCCAGCACTACTTCAGACCTTCGCCGAGTCGCTGTCACGTCGTGCTGCGGCACTTCTGCGTGCTCGCGGGGGTCCTACACGATATTAGGCAGGTGTATCAGTTTCTTTGGCTCTTCAGTGTACATTGTCCCTGCCTTCGAATCCCCTCAGCTTATGTGCTTACCTATTTTACAGTTCACTTTAATTTCTTGTGATCTAACTCTCCCTCACACAACTTACAACAGAAGTTATGCAAACCAGTTGTGCTGCTATTGATAGCATTTACGTAGATACTTCGAGGTTACAAAGCCATCGTGTAATTACGTGCAGTTAAACTCCAAGACTAATAAATTTAAAAAAGCTCACGATTTTAACGACTATTTGCGAAATACAAAGTGGAAAGATGTACACAATACACTTGGTGTCAACGAAACATGTGTTCCTTAAGGTTGCCCACAGTTTCCAAGACAAGAGCTGCAAAACAATTTTGATCAATTTTAATTCCCACTTTTTACTTTATATCCATACTTTTGGGGAAGTATCCGCAGACACTCGGAGATTAACTGCAATTGCTGCTAAACATGTCAGTTCATTTCATAGCATCCCTTCACGGCACAGTAGCGTTTGAAATACAGCAAGCTCTCGGTTATTTTCGATCATGCGGAATGAAGACTGTACGGATAACCAAAAACGCAAAGTAACCAGGCACTGCAATGCACTGTGTTTAATATTTAATGGTTCATATCACATTCACATTTGAAATCCCGATTTTTTTCTTTTTTTCCGTGCAGCCCGCCACGACTTCTTCTCTTCGTCTCACACTTGCACCCTACCTCCGCAATTATTTGCTGGATGTATTCCAACACATGATTTCCCCTAAAGTTGTTATCCCCTGCAGCTCCCTGTAATACCATGGAAGTGACTTACTGATGTCTTAACACATGTCCTGTCATACTGTCCCTTCTTCTTGACAGGGTTTTCCACATGTCCCTTTCTTCCCAGAACCTCTTCACTCCTTAGCTTATCAACTTTTCAACTTTCTTCTGTAGCACCACACCTTAAACGCTTCGATTCTCTTCTTTTTCCAGATTTCCCACCGTCCATCATTCACTACTATACAATGCTGTGCCCCAAACGCACGTTGTCTGATAGTGCCGGCCGGAGTGACCGTGCGTTTCTAGGCGATACAGTCTGGAGCCGACCGACCGCTACGGTCGCAGGTTCGAATTCTGCTTCGGGCATGGATGTGTGTCATGTCCTTAGGTTAGTTAGCTTTAATTAGTTCTAGGTTCTAGGCGACTGATGACCTCAGAAGTTAAGTCGCATAGTGCTCAGAGCCATTTGAACCATTTTTTGTCCGATATTTCTTCTTTAGATTAAGACCTATCTTTGATACCAGCAGACTTCACCTTTTGTCCACTTCTCTGGGCCAGCGTAGATTTTCAACTGACGATTAGTGCATACTGCGAAGATTGGCTTGCCAGTGGTTTGTAAGCGATGCTTCTTCCTTATAAAAATTTTTCATTGATAACTTTCGGAGAACTGTAACGAATTTTGGAAGTCATTGCCACGAACTTGTAGCTGCAGCGAAATGTGAAAAGGATGAAATGCGATGGAACGTAGAGTTCGCAGGACACTCGTTTGGTTGATCCCTCTCGTACTTCCAAGATGCCCCCTAGTGACATTTTCATTCTGTGTTACTGTTGCTAAAACGTTAGTTTCATTTCTTTCATCAGTTGCTCTTCTTTGTCTTTGGTGTATTTTATTCTCCACACTTCCAGTTTCTAGAATTTCTTTTATAATGTTTGCAAACTGATCTTGGGTGCTTCTCACGATCTGGATACCCTTCAGTATACAACCTGTAATGACACAATGACTTTCATCTCAGCCTGTATAATTTATCTGGATGGACACTGATGTTTTGTGGAACAGAAAACAGTATGTTTGTGACGAGAAAGGGAAATTGCATAGTGCTTGGACGTGAATGTTAAATTACGCCGATTAATATCTTTTGCTAACATGAATAAGGGAATATCCCAGTCAATGTTTTCACGATTTCTTTTGTCTTGCTTTTTTTTATATTTCTCTTGTTATCTATTCTTGTTTATGTGTCGACTAACATGCGGTCTATCTAAGTCAATTATTTCTTCAATGATAACTTGCAGTCAAAAGAAATCCACTATATTTTGCATTTATTCATTTTAATCACAACAATTCATTTTACAGCTCATCTTCTCGAAGAAACAGTGAGATTTTGTCACCAGAACTAGCCGGCTTGACCGCGATCTGTCTAGCCGCCATTAGGGCTCCCTCACTGAGACAATAATTAGAGTTTGCACACAGGACCTGCATATTTTGTTTTAATAACTCCGACGAACACGTACGAACAGAAATTGGTGTAGTATTACTTTAAATATTTCCTTAAATCAAGCTAGTTAACTCTAAGTGAATATCTCGTGTTCCTTGTTTTTTAACGAAGTTGAGAGGGAGACGTACTTCATAATGACAATATTGTTATTACTATGAAACGGTACAACTCTGTTTCTCTCTTTCGCCGATGTAGTGGCATCTTTATGTGATCTGAAACCACGGTACACTATAGAACCAGTCTCACTTTGCATGTTGTTTAAAAGTAACGATTCTTTGCAGTTCTTTTACTGCTCAGATCACAAATAAGTGCCGTTACAAACCGCAACGCAGCTCTAATAGTTTGGCATTGTATATACACTGAGGTGAGAAAAGTCATGACATACCACCTAATATCGTATCGAACCTCCGTTTGCTCGGCCTTGTGCAGCAATTCGACGTGGCATCGACTCAACAAGTCGTTGGAAGTCCTTAGCATAACTATATAACCATGCTGCCTTTATAGAAGTCCCTATAGCGAAAATGTTGCCAATGCAGGTTTTTGTGGACAAACTGACCTCTCGAATATGTCCCATATGTGTTCGATGGGATTCATGTCGGGTGTTCTGGGTGGCCGAATCATTTACTGGAACTGCCCAGAATGTTCTTTAAACAAACCGCAAGCAATTGTGTTCCGGTGACAACGTGCATTGTCATTCATAAAAAATCCATCGTTGTTAGGGAACATGAAGTCCACGAATGATTGTAAATGGTCTCCCAGTAGCCAAACATAACCATTTCCAGTCAATGATCGGTTCGCTTGGACCAGAAGACCCAATCTATCCCATGTAAACACAGCCCACACCGTTATAGAGCCACCGCCAGCTTGTAAATGGGTGGATTTACTTAATTGTGGGGTGGTGAATACACTGGTAAAACCAGCTTTTCTCTATGATCTCACATTTTCTAGATACACAGCAGAATAAAAAATGGTAATAGCGAAAATTGACACAATTAAGTCAATCCAAAATATACATTCAGAGCGTTTGAAAACAACAAAAGGTCCAAATTAATTCAGAAGATATTTTCACCTTTAATCGTCTTTGGTTTTTGAAAAATACGACCACGGAGCTCTTCTTTTGTTTGCCGTTTCATCACCCTCCCTAACAAGACCCCAGCAGTAGTCACCCATCATCGAATGGTTCCAATGGCCTTGGTAATGGTGTTCCATGGTAAGAATGTCTTGGTGAAAGCGTTCACCATGCTCATCGCTTACGGCTCCCAAATTTTCCGGGAAGAAATCAAAGTGAGAATGTAAAAAGCAAATTTTAAGCGACATTCTATACCCCATGTTCTTATAGTTGTCCAACACATCATTCACAATGGTAACATAGTTTTTGTCTTTTCTGTTACCCAAAAAGCCCTTTACAATTGCTTTAAAAGAAGACCAAGCAACTAATTTTATATATGTGAGTTTGGAATCAAAGGCTGGATATTTCAGCAATTTTCTTATTTGTGTTCCATCGAACATACCCTCTTTCAACTTTGCCTCACTTAATTTGGGAAACTTTTTTAAAGTGATTGAAGGCCTCACCTTCTTTATACACAGCTTTTACAAAGTTCCTGATAAGGCCCAACTTGATATGAAGGAGGCAAAATGATTTTATCGAGCTCAACTAGTGGGGTATTGTTCACACTTACGTTTCCAGGGACATATGACTTCCTTATAGGCCATTCCTTGACTGTATAGTGGTTCCTGGTGTCACAGCTGTCCCAAACGCACAAGAAGCAGCAGTATTTCGTGAATCCACCCTGTAAACCTGTAAGGAGTGCAACAACTTTTAAATCACAGAAAAGCTGCCATTCATGATCATTATATTTGATTACCTCTAGCAGCAAAGTCATGGTTTCATTAGTTTCCATCGGTAAGCAAAGGTACCGATGGAAATGCATTGCCATTATGCAGTAGTACTGCTGTCAAGCTGGTTTTACTGGAGTCAATACATAGTCGCCACTCCTGTGGATTATGTTGTTCACCGAGCAGCGACATCAGACCATTGACATCTTTATATGAACACATTGATTTCTGCATATCGAAATACTGAGTGATGGAATCAATTCTTGATCTGAAACAGGAAATTTTTGTCCCTGGAGAAAGAAGGTTCCGTTGTTGCAGTCTCGACGACAAGAGTACAGCTTGCTGTTTCGAAAGTCTTAGATCGTGAACCAAATTGTTCAATTCCTTTTGATTAAAGAGCTGAGACAAAGTGTCGTGATATTGAGGGCAGTACTCTTCTATATGTTCAATACTTTCTGATTCACTTGACATGGTGTCTGATTCCATGGCTTTCAAGTTACAGACAGGAACAGGCAACTCCTCATCATGGGGCACAGGCAAATGCACTGCAGATACATTTGGATACTTGATGTTGTGTCTAGTTTTGCTTGAAGGTCCAGAAATAATTGTGAGACAGAAGTAACAGTCTGAATAATGGTCTTTAGGCTCACACCACACCATGGGAACAGCAAATGGCATGGCTCGGAGTTTTTCTTTCAACTACTCGGTTAAGGTTGTAGCACAGGTTATGCAGGCAATAGGAGGTGCAAAATTGTTATCGTCACCAACAGGCCAATCAAAATACAATTTATATGCCTTCTTAACCAAATCAGTGATTGGTTTTCTTTGGTCTCTTGGTGTTAATTTCCCACACACATAACAAAAGTTGTCGGGGTGGGTTGGACAGCAATTAGATTTACTAGTTGCTATTTTTCTTAGTGTAAGTTTTAAACACAAAAAGTTTGCACTATCTTTCACAAGAAACACTCACTGAGGATCTCTTTCACGCCACTGGATTACCACACCAACCATTTCCTAACGATTTGTAGATCTTCTAGCTCTCCTCTGCAAATCAAAAACAAACAATTAAACATGAAAACAGAAGAACAGCAAAAAGCGAAATACAGAATACGAAAAATAAAAAAAACCTTTAATAACTGAAAAATGGTACGTGCTAGAACATTTTGAAAGGTATATTCGGATTCTACACACCAAAGTACATACTAGTTGATGTATCGCATAACAGATGCAAAATGGCTGTTAAGTAGTGCAGTTGTCGATGGCCGAAGTAGGAAGGATATAAAACGTAGACTGGCAATGACAAGAAAAACATAACTGAAGAAGGGAAATTTGTTAACATCAAGTATAGATTTAAGTGTCAGGATTTGTGCGGATTGTAGCCATGTGTGGAAGTGAAACATGGACGATAAACAATTTTTAAAAAAAGAGGATAATAGCTTTTAAGATGTGCTTCTACCGAAGAATGCTGAAGACTAGATGGTTAGATCATGAAACTATTGAGGAGTTACTGACTATAATTGGGGAGAAGAGAAATTTGCGGTATAATCTGACGAAAAGAAGGGATCGGTTGGTAGGACACATTCTGAGGCATCAAGGGATCACCAATTTAGAACTGGATGGAAGCGTGTGGGGTAAAAATCGCAGAGGGAGACCAAGAGATGAATGCCGTAAGCAGATTCACTAGGATGTAGGCTGCAGTAGTTATTCGGAAATGAAGAAGCTTGCACAGAATAGAGTAGCATGGAGAGCTGCATCAAACCAGTCAAACCAGTCTTTGGACTGAAGACCACAACAACAACAACATATTCCTTCTTACTGTAACAGAAAACTTCAGGCTTGGTTTTGTATTCTTTCAAAAATCGCCGGATTTGCACGCTTGCTTGTTTGCTCAATAACTCGGTAAACCACTTGCGTGTAGCTGGGTCGAAGAGAAAGGTCTCGGTAAACCACTTCTGTGTAGCTGGGTCGAAGAGAAAGGTCTATTGCAGGGATTTCGCCATCGATCTATCGTTCGTGCGTGGGTTACATTAGCGTTATTAAGCGACATCTGTCAATTCGCGGTTCTTGTAGCATGTTGCAACCGATCGTTCTCCTGCTTCACCAGCTCCGCTGAAACCCCCTTTGGCCTTGGGAAGGAACCCCGTCGTTCACCGTCGTGACGCAATTCCGCTGCTGGAATCTGCGTGCGGGACTTCCCTAGGCCTCCGCCGCCTACGTCAGCGGCAGGAGTTCTGCATTGAGGCCTTGGACGCGAACTGCGAGCTGCGAAGTCCCCCTGGATTTGCGCCGGCTCTCTGCTCCCGGCGCCAGGATCCTCGATAGAAAGC
Organism: Schistocerca gregaria; assembly: GCF_023897955.1. Lineage (NCBI taxonomy): Eukaryota > Metazoa > Arthropoda > Insecta > Orthoptera > Acrididae > Schistocerca > Schistocerca gregaria. Next base: position 782,800,693 of record NC_064921.1, on the reverse strand, counting down.
GATGTACTAACCGATCTAGGGTCATATGAAATGAACGATTCCGTACTGAAAGCATGAAAGCCAGAAATCCTCTACTACGCGGTTGTTATGTCAAGTGGTTCAAATGGCTCTGAGTACTATGGGACTTAACTTCTGCGGTCATCACTCACCTAGAGCTTAGAACTACTTAAACCTAACTAACCTAAGGACATCACACACATCCATGCCCGAGGCAGGACTCGAACCTGCGACCGTAACGATGGCGAGGTTCCAGACTGTAGCGCCTAGAACCGCTCAGCCACCCCGGCCGGCATTAAATGTCAACTTATACAAATACTTAATGTAATTACAACGATGATTATGGTCTTTTCAAAAAAGATAAATTTGTATTTTATCTATGAAATGTATGTTCCAAAGATTACTTGCATAAATATATCGATATATGATAGTAATATCTTTGCTGCTTGTTGTTAGAAGAAAATCATTGTTTTTAGTGCAGTTTGTTGTACGATTTGGAAGTACGAGGATGGAGAACGAGTTATGTACGTTTTATTGATCTATATTTTGAAGTGAAATGACTGAAACGTAAGTGCAGTTTTGCAGATATTCTAGCAGTTTCCACATAATTATTGAAACAGTAACCCAGTCATCCTCTAGACTATCTTAAGAAGTTAAATCATAGAAAGGAAATGGATATCGAGCCATCAACACACAACAAAGAAAACAAAAAGATGAGTATTTTTATTATTAACAGATGGTTATTTAAATTCGATTGTCCTTGTACTCGCTGAAGCGTGCCACTTCCACAGCGTGGCAAGTCCTGTGAAAATGTGTCCACTCGTCCGAATTACTAACTTACTTCGAAAAGTTGATAAATCAACCTTGAGCAAGAAGGCGGTGGGGATGGTCAGAACGGTCAGAGGCGGGTTTCAACTAGTTTTTCAGAGACTATGTTGTTGCCTAAGACGCTGGACAGATCTGCCTTACTACGAACAATACCCTCTCATTCGTTTACTCATTTGCTTACTCAGTTCTGCAGGTCGTTTGTAATAGCAAAGAACATGATCACAAAAGATGTGCACGTCTTTTCTCGAAATCAGCTGCAGCTGTCGCCAGAGTCACACTGCGCTCCAGTGCCACTGTCGGAAAATACGGCATGATCACTTGCTAGCGGATGCAACAGTTCTTTGTGGGTGGACATGTAGACTATTGATTCAATATACTAGTTGTTTAAGTGCCAATCATTCCAAAGGGAGTGCCTCCAATATATTTTTTTTTATATAACTCAGCTATTAGTTGTTCGATATAATTCCAGAAATGAAGCTCTGTTAGATTAGATTAGATTCACTTTCATTCCAATTGATCAGTAGTGAGGAGGTCCTCCAGGATGTAGAGCATGTCAGAAAAACAATAATACATAACAAATATTTACAACTTAAACAAATAAGCTAATGTACGATTCCACATGTCCCAAGTGGAATGATCGCCATGTGAAAGAATCATTTTATAAACACTAATGCGAAGAATTTAAAATTAAGAGTTTTTTATTTATAAGGTAATAAACATGTACTAGAACTACTATAATACTTATTTACAATTAACACATTACTGCGCTGAAATGGTGCAGAAGTTAGATTGTACTTACACACACACACACACACACACATACACATACACACACACACACACACACACATATTTACAATGAACACAGTACAGCACTGAAATTGTGCAGAAGTTATATATAAATCAGTTGGTTCTACTGAGAAATTCATCAGTGAAGTAGAAGGAGTTAGCCACCAATAAATCCTTTAGGCTTATCTTAAACTGAATTCAATGGTTGTTACGATTTTTATGGCTGCTGGTAAGTTATCGAAAATGTGTGTTCCTGAATAATTCACATCTTTTTGTACAAGAGTAAGTGACTTTAAATTCTTGTGAAGATTACTCTTATTTCTAGTATTGATTTCATGAATTGACCGGTTGGTTTGAAAAAGTGATATATTTTTAATGACAAATTTCATGAAGGGATAAATATATTGCGAAGCAGTAGGTAGTATCCCTGGTTCCCTAAACAGGCTTCTGCAGGATGTTCTTGACTTCTCACCACATATAACTCTTACTGCACGTTTCTGTGCACGGAAAAATTTAGCTTGGTTTGATGAATTGCTCCAAAAAATAATCCCATATGACATTATGGAATGAAAGTAAGCATAGTATGCCAGCTTTTTCATTTTTATATCCACTGTGTCTGACACAATTCGCATTGCAAATAAAGATTTGTTAAGACACTTCACCAGTTCTGTGGTGTGCTCCTCCCAGTTGAATATATTATCAAGTTGTAATTCCAAGAATTTAACACTGTCCAGTTCTTCTATCTGCTTGTCATCGTATGTTACGCATATACTCATGCCACACCCCTTACAAGTTCTGAACTGCATGTAGTGTATTTTTACAAAGTTTAGTGACAAAGAACTGGCTAGGAACCAGTGATTAATGTCCACAAATATTTTATTAGCCGATCTTTCTAAGACTACACTTTATTTGCTATTTATTGCAATGTTTGTATCATCGCCAAACAAAACGAACTTGGCATCTGGTAATGTTACTGATGAAAGGTCATTGATATACACAAGAAAAAGTAAGGGCCCTAAAATGTAACCTTGTGAGACCTCACATGTAATTAGTTCCCAGTTGGATGATGCCTGATAGCTTAACACATGTCTCTTTCCTAATAACACCCTTTGTTTCCTGCCAGAGATATGACATTTGAACCATTTTCCAGCATTTCCTGTTACACCATAATACACTTCATTTATTTAAAAGGATATTGTGTTTTACACAGTCAAATGTCTTTGTCAGATTACAAAATATACCGGTTGCCTGCAATATTTTGTCTAATGAATTAAGCACATTTTCACTGTAAGTGTACACAGCCTTCTCAATACCAAAACCCTTTAGAAATCCGAACTGCGACTTTGACAGTATGTTATTTCAGATAAGATGGTTATAAAGCGGAGTGTATATTCCTTTTTCTAAATTTTTTGAGGATGTTGGCAAAAGTGAAATAGGAAGGAAATTTGATGTTATTCCTTTATCTCCCTTCTTAAACAGTGGCTTAACTTCAGCATATTTCAGCCACTCAGGAAACATTCCTTTGATAAACGACTGGTTACACAGATAGCTTAATATGTTACCTAAATCAGAATCACATTCCTTAATTAACTTTGTTGATATTTCATCATACCCACTAGATGCTTTTCATTTTAAAGATTTTATGATGGACATTATTTCTGCTGGGCTAGTGAGGGTAAAATTCATATTATGGAAGTTACTTGAAAGGTCTGGTCTGAGGATTCCATAGCAGCATCTACAGAACCTGACAATCCCATCTTTCCAGTAACCATTATAAAATGTTTTTTTAAAAAGTTCTGAAACACTATACACATCTGTCACTAATGTATCATTTATTCTTAATGCATTAACATTCCACATACTAGCGAAGTTCTTCTTGACTGTAAAACAATTTGTTTCATTGACTGTACTAAAAAAACGTTCTGGGATATTGGCAATGACAATTATACAAAGGATTATTTCATGAGGACTGCCTAACCACGACCAGCAACCATGATGGAAGAATTAAATTAGTGCTTTGTCTGCGTATTCACTGGTAAACTACAGTGAAGCGTCAAAACAAACTGATATAGGCATGTGTATTCAAATATAGAGATATGTAAACAGTCAGAATCGGCACTGCGGTCTGCAACACCTATATAAAACATGAAGTGTCTGGCGCTGTTGTTAGATCGGTTACTGCTGCTACAGAGGCAGGTTATCAAGACTTGAGTGCGTTTGAACGTGGTGCTATAGTCGGTGCACGAGTGATGGGACACATATCCGAGGCAGCGATGAAGTGGGGATTTTCCCGTACGACCATTTGTCGAGTGTGCCGTGAATATCAGGAATCCGGTAAAACATCAAATTTCCGACATCGCTGCGGCCCAGAAAGATCCTGCATGAACGGAACCAATGACGACTGAATGGGATCGTTCTACGTGACAGAAGTGCAATCCTTCCGCAAATTACTGCAGGTCCCAATGCTGGGCCATCAACAAGTGTCAGCGTGCGAACCATTCAACGAAACATCATCGATATGGGCTTTCGGAGCTGAAGACCCACTCGTGTATCCTTTATGACTGCAAGACACAAAGCTTTATGCCTCGCATAGGCCTGTCAACAACGACATTGGACTTTTGATGACTGGAAACATGTTGCCTGGTCGGACGAGTCGCATTTCAAATTGTATCAAGCGGATGGACGTGTACGGATATGGAGACAACCACATGAATCCATGGACCCAGCATGTCAGCAGGGGACTGGTCAAGCCGGTGGAGGCTATGTAATGGTGTGGGACGTGTGCAGTTGAAGTGTTCTGGGACCTCTGGTACATCTACATACGACTCTGACAGGTGACACGTATGTAAGCACCCTGTCCATTGTGCATTGCAACGGAGTCGGGCAATTCCAGCTGGGCAATGTGACACCCCACACGTCCAGAATAGCTACAGAATGGATGCAGAAACAGTCTTCTGGGTTTAAACACTTCCTCTGGCCACCAAATTCCCCGATATGAACATTATTGAGCATATCTGGAATGCCTTGCAATGTGCTGTTCAGTAGAGGTCTCCTCACTCTCGTACTCTTACGAATTTATGGACAGCCCTGCAGGATTCATGGCGTCAGTTTCCTCCAGCACTACTTCAGACATCAGTTGAGTCCAGGGCCCACACACAATATTAGGCAAGTATACCAGTTACTTTCGCTCTTCAGTGTATGATTACTGTATAGCATGACCTTGCACAAGACACGACGTCACTTTAGTTTCCTAAAAGGTATTGTCAAATCTTGTTACCTAACAAAAAAAGAAGATACCGAAAGCTGAAATCCATAACAATATTTGTATGGACCTTAAATAACAATATTGTGGCACTTTTTCCATCCCTAGTTCCCTACACAGGTGGAACAGACTGTTGTGAAACTCTATTGTTACAGACAACTTCCGTCCTCACACCTTCATTTCTGACAGTGTCTCGTCTCCTACCTTCCAAACTTTACAGAAGCTCACCTGCTAACCTTGCAGAATTTGCATTCCTGAAAGAAAGGATATTGCGGACACTTTGCTTAGCAACAGCCTGGGAGATGCTTCCAGGATGAGATTTTCACTCTGCAGCGGGGTGTGCGCTGATATGAAACTTCCTGGCAGATTAAAACTGTGTGCCGGACCGAGACTCGGACTCGGGACCTTTGCCTTTCGCGGGCAAGTGCTCTACGAACTGAGCTACCCCTGCACGACTCACGGCCCGTCCTCGGAAGTTCACTGCTGCCAGTATCTCGTCTCCTACCTTCCAAAGTTTACAGAAGCTCTCCTGTCTCGGTCTGGCACACAGTTTTAATCTGCCACGAAGTTTCATATCAGCGCACACTCCGTTGCAGAGTGAAAATCTCATTCTGGAAACACGCGGTGAGTTTGGGGCGATAAAAAAGTGATACATGCATTTTGTGTGCGTAGTTGTATTATTTACCAGTCGTTTGAAATGCCCTTTCTTTCCCGTAACCTGCCGTCTTTTTGTATAACACTCTGTGATTAATAAACAAAAAATGCCCTTTAAAACTGGAGTAATTTCCTGAAATGTGTCATGCATGTGGTAAATAATTTTAGAGTTAGACCGGCCAGAATGGGTAATCTTAGCTATTTTCGTCCTCTACCGTATCTAGCTTTTTATTACCAGTAGCATAGGGGGACTTCAACACATTTTCTCAGATATCTTTATGTTTCTTTACCGTTTAAGCTGCCAGACCTCTCACATAGGGTGTAGGCAGCGCGTAACAGATCGAACACATGTCCCTAAAAATTGGATATGGGATTAGAACACATTTTCAGATATACAGTGTGAAGAAAAACTGCTGCACTCGCGGACTGGCATGAAATTCGTCATCCAGATTCAAGACAGAAGTTTATCTATCAAAATCAAATCAGGTGCATTTCGAAAACACTTTTGAACCACGTAGAACACAACGAGCATTTTATATGTAACGTAATATGGACTGACGAATCTAGCTTCACTTGTGAAGCTATTTTCAACCTCCACAACAGCAATTATTGGTCGGAACACAAGCCACACGTCACCTGTGAACGTGGCTTTCAGGCACGCTTTGGCATAAACCTGAGGGCTGGAAACGTTGGAGGAGTAGTTTTTGGTCCTTACCTGTTGCTGGACAATTTGAATGAACCCCTGCATCTTATGTTTCTTTGCAAAACTTTGCCTGGCGAATTAGAAAACGTTCCACTTGGTACTTCCTGGCACATTAAAACTGTGTGCCGGACCTAGATTCGAAGCCGGGATCTTTGCCTTTCGTGGGCAAGTGCTCTACCTACTGAGCTACTCAAGCACGACTCATGACCCGTCCTCAGAGTTTCAATTCTGCCAATACCTCGTCTCCTACCTTCCAAACTTTACAGAAGCTCTCCTGCGAACCTTGCAGAACTAGCACTCCTGAAAGAAAGGATACTGCGTAGACATGGCTTAGCCACAACCTGGGGGATGTTTCCAGAATGAAATTTTCACTCTGCAGCGGAGTGTGCGCCGATATGAAACTTCCTGGCAGATTAAAACTGTGTGCCCGACCGAGACTCGAACTCGGGACCTTTGCCTTTCGCGATAGGCAAAGGTCCTGAGTTCGAGTCTCGGTCGGGCACACAGTTTTAATCTGCCAGGAAGTTTCAATTTGTCCCCAGTTGTTTTGCCCTCGCGCAATCTGTGAGTGGAACAGAGGGGGGGGGGGGGGGGATGACTTTGGCGCGAATTGTGCCCTCCGCCACACACCGCTTGGTGGCTAGCGGAGTATATATTTAGATGTATATGTAGATATGGCACGAATTAATGATGAAATAATCCTTTAAAGTCAAAGAAAGCCATCAGCACGGCTTTGAGAAGTGACCTGACAATACAAGCATTGTTTGGTCTTGGAGAACCTTTCCCGACCCATTGTGAAGACTGAACCTTGCTCTCAACACCATAACAGTAGACCAACGTCTCATCACCAGTCTCTTAAGGAACATCTTGTTCTCATTTGAGCGATCCAAAAGCTCTTCACAGATTGTGAGGTGAAGGTCTTTCTGGTCTTCACTCATGAGCCGTGGGACAAACTTGGCTGCAACACGATGCATTCCAAGATGCTGTGCCAGGATTTCATGACATGATCCAACTGAAATGCTGCATTCTTCTGCAATCTCTCGGACAGTCAGTCTTCGAATGGCACGCACAATTTCGTTGACGTTCCTGCCATGAGAGTCGTCGGTGGACACCATCGGGCGTCGTGAACGAGAGTCATCTTTAACATCCGTTCGACCATTTTTAAACTGTGTAAACCATTCTTAACACTCAGTGCGGCTTAAACACTCATTACCGCAAGCTTCCTGCGTTATTTCGTGCGTCTCTCTAAAAGTTTTCTTGAGTTTCACGTAAAAGTTAATGCAGACGCGTTGCTCCTCTAACTCCGCCATGTCGGAATCTGTGAAGTGTGCAACACAACGTTCTACTCAATACAGCACTGAACAATAACTGACAGATATACAACAATGAAACTTCCGGCAGTTACACATGAAACACAAGCGTGTGCTGGGATGGCAACCGCATTTCGCTCCAAGACACTAATGGCGCGAATGTTTCGGAATTTTTTTGAACAGACCTCGTATATTGTCCCCAAAATACAAATTATTCTGTGTGACTTATCGCCTGTCAGAGTTGTTCGCACGCGAAAATTAAACTGCACGCTATGTCTGAAAGAAATAAGCACTGTAATTCAACTACTTCTCTATAGTGCATCCGTTGGTAGCTGCATGGTAACTACGAAAGGATTTCAAGTTATTTAACATCGAGAGATTGCTCCTAAAACAGTTATTTGGCGCTGTAGCGAGCTGATAAAAGTTATTTCAGCCGATTTTTTTCTGACAGCTGATATCGTAGAAGCTAAGGGCATCACGGAGACTATGATGTAATTGTTCTTTGAAAGATAAAAGCGTTAATCAGTTGTGAGCTGGCAGGCGAGGAACGTACCCGAAAATGTGCCAAACTGAATCAGACGATGAATCTATGTTGAGCCGGTTTCCAGAGTCCTCACCTGCAGGGACACGCATCTGCTAAATCCAGCACCCTCTTATGTAACGGTAGATTTTCCTATTACTGCCAAAATATTTCACACAAACGACTGTAAGTCGCTGCTCGAAATGCAACAATTAGTTGTAAAATTCAGTGAATTTACTATTATCTTGCTAAATCACAGAATAATGTAATAGTAAAGAGGGAGAAAAAACATTGGAATTAAGGTACAATAAATGTTTGGAACTAGAGAACATCGTAGTTCGCGTGAAATACACAAACTCTTTAACATACTGCACCACTTCATTTGGCATCCTCAGACGTCTCTTGATAAACAAAACCTTTATTCGTTAGCAATGATGTAATTCCCACGATGTTCTTACGCATGAAATCCTGCTTCGTAAGTAAACAGAATTCCATTAGTTCTAATGAGTCTTACATGCTTTTTATATTAAACATTCATCGTTTTACCACTCCTCATAGTTTCTGTTTTTTTGTTTATCACTAAAGACTTGACGTTTCTTCCAAGTCTTCTTTTTCTTACACGTGTAATGCTGCTTCGTAAGTAAACAGAATTCCATTAGTTCTAATGAGTCTTAGATGCTTTTTATATTAAGCATTCATCGTTTCACCACTCCTCATAGTTTCTGTTTTTTGTTTATCACTACAGACTTGACGTTTCTTCCAAGTCTTCTTTTTCTTGCACGTGTAATGCTGCTTCGTAAGTAAACAGAATTCCATTAGTTCTAATGAGTCTTAGATGCTTTTTATATTAAGCATTCATCGTTTCACCACTCCTCATAGTTTCTGCTTTTTGTTTATCACTAAAGACTTGACGTTTCTTCCAAGTCTTTTTTTTTCACGCCCTCCTCTAATGGAGGACGGGGTGTTGATGGGCTTGCTGTGTAGCCCCTTGCCAGCCGTTGGGTTTTACTTTTTATTTTTTGTTACACTTATTTATTTAATGCAATTCAGTGCACATTTCACTTTGACAATACAGTTCTTTCGTTTTGATATTACAATTTGTATTATTCACTGTGGTATTTTTACGTTGACCTTGTTCTTCCTTAACGAACTATGCGTTTTCTGTACAACAATATTAGTTAAAGATGGTGCTGCTTCTAACGTGATACATATTTTGTTTAATTCAAATATAATAATGTTACGTAATAGATATAACGGTAGTGTGGAGGAGAGGTAGAGCGATATTAGCGGATTAGCTTTGTTTAAGCTTATGCCTAACGGGGAGTGAATAGTAGAGACTGAAGAGTAGAGTCTTAATTACTGTTTACAATTTCTGTTTATAATGTCCAGTTTCTTAGAGCTGATTGTAGCTACTTGAGAGGTTGAGGACAGTGGGTTGGTTGTGGTGATGGTAGTGGTGGTGGGGCTGTGTGTTTGTGTGTGTGGGGGGGGGGGGGGGGGGGGAGTACACACGTATCAGTGTGTGTATGTGTTTCCCTTCTTACATTCACCAAGTAAGGCTATGACGACAGCGTAACTTGGCATCTGTTCCATTTACACTATATTTGAAAAGAGGCTTCTTTCACTCTTTCACTACTCAGCTGTCTTTTCAGTTTACAGAAATGGGGACGTACCACAGACCAGCGTTACACACTATCTCATCAAAAGTATCCGGACACCCCTACGTAATGCAGAATTGACTACCAGCTGCCACGAGAGTTGGACCTGCCAGTATATAAGGGGTAGAGAAGTGATAACAGCAGGCTGGGTCGTTCCTCGAACGTGGACTATTCACTGGATGTCACTTGTGTAATAAATCCATCAGTGAGATTGATTTCAACCTTTCTATAGCTGCCCAAGTCGACTGTTGGTGATGTGACTGTGAACTGAAAACGCGAAGGAACAACCATAGCCGATAAACGGAGACCAGACGGACCTTATGTACTGACGGGCAGCGACCGTCGAGCGTTGCGGAGGTTGGATGTAAAAAATCGCGTAAAATCAGCGGAAGGAATCACTCGTGAGGTAAAAAGTGCTGCCAGCAGTCCAACTGGCATAATGGCTGTGCACAGGGACTTAGAAGGAATGGGGTCAGCCGTCGAGAAGCTCCTCATATGTCACACGTTCCTGTAGTCAGTACTAAGGGTGACGTCACTGGCCAATGGATGGCAGGAAACTAGTCATTTGGAGTCTTGATCACACTCTTCCCTGTAGTAACCCGATGGAAGGGTTCCGGTTTGATGGACGCCGGACAACGTTACCTGCCTTCGAGTGTAGTGTCAAAAGTGACGTCCAGAGGTGGCCTTCTTACGGTATAGGGATGTTTTTCGTGTAAAAAAGTAAATTCTGAAGGATAGGAACAAATTTCAAAGCATCGTGTATTGCTTAGAGGAAATGTTCGGAGACGGTGATTGCGTGCGCATAACAATGCAACTTGTCAGAAAGCTGCGTCCGAGAGGCTACCGTTTGTGGATAGTAAATTTCCTCAAATGGACTGTCATGCCGAGAGTCTTGGCTTGAACCCAATGGATGAGTTAGGACGTCGACTTCGTTCTAGACCTCAGCGTCCAACATAACTTACCTTCTCTGGTTTCAGCTTTTGAGGAAGAATGGACCGTCCTTCCTCCACAGACCGTCAGACACCTCACTGAACGTGTCTTCGGCAGAGTTCAAGGCGCTATAAACGCGAAGGCTGGATACAAACGCTTCAAATGGCTCTGAGCACTATGGGACTTAACATCTGAGGCCATCTGTCCCCTAGAACTTAGAACTACTTAAACCCAACTAACATAAGGACATCACACACATCCATGCCCGAGGTAGGACTCGAACCTGCGATCGTACCGGTCGCGCGGTTCCAGACTGAAGCGCCTAGAACCGCTCGGCCACACCGGTCGGTGGCTGGATACAACGCACGTTAATGTCTACCAGTACCTGTACGGATACTTTTAATAAGTTATTCTAAAATTTTCGCATCTGTTTGTCTTTTCAGGTTGTTCTACTTTTACCATTTCCATTTCACTTTTCTACATCGCTTTCGTGTCTCTGTACTTCATGTTCGATCTTCTCAAGATGTCAGACATCATGTTCTATCGTACTTTGTCGAACGTCTTCGGCACGACCGTGAAATGCAATATACGCAACGTTAGTGCTTTCTTCCATAATTAAGCGTAAAAGCAGAACTTCTGTGCTTCGTCCATATTTGACTTACAAAAAAGTCCATCTAGTCTTCTTGTTTCTACACTCCTGGAAATGGAAAAAGAACACATTGACACCGGTGTGTCAGACCCACCATACTTGCTCCGGACACTGCGAGAGGGCTGTACAAGCAATGATCACACGCACGGCACAGCGGACACACGAGGCTAGCTGCGCAGCATTTGTGCACCGCCGCCGTCAGTGTCAGCCAGTTTGCCGTGGCATACGGAGCTCCATCGCAGTCTTTAACACTGGTAGCATGCCGCGACAGCGCGGACGTGAACCGTATGTGCAGTTGACGGACTTTGAGCGAGGGCGTATAGTGGGCATGCGGAAGGCCGGGTGGACGTACCCTCGAATTGCTCAACACGTGGGGAGTGAGGTCTCCACAGTACATCGATGTTGTCGCCAGTGGTCGGCGGAAGGTGCACGTGCCCGTCGACCTGGGACCGGACCGCGGCGACGCACGGATGCACGCCAAGACCGTAGGATCCTACGCAGTGCCGTAGAGCACCGCACCGCCACTTCCCAGCAAATTAGGGACACTGTTGCTCCTGGGGTATCGGCGAGGACCATTCGCAACCGTCTCCATGAAGCTGGGCTACGGTCCCGCACACCGTTAGGCCGTCTTCCCCTCACGCCCCAACATCGTGCAGCCCGCCTCCAGTGGTGTCGCGACAGGCGTGAATGGAGGGACGAATGGAGACGTGTCGTCTTCAGCGATGAGAGTCGCATCTGCCTTGGTGCCAATGATGGTCGTATGCGTGTTTGGCGCCGTGCAGGTGAGCGCCACAATCAGGACTGCATACGACCGAGGCACACAGGGCCAACACCCGGCATCATGATGTGGGGAGCGATCTCCTACACTGGCCGTACACCTCTGGTGATCGTCGAGGGGACACTGAATAGTGCACGGTACATCCAAATCGTCATCGAACCCATCGTTCTACCAGTCCTAGACCGGCAAGGGAACTTGCTGTTCCAACAGGACAATGCACGTCCGCATGTATCCCGTGCCACCCAACGTGCTCTAGAAGGTGTAAGTCAACTACCCTGGCCAGCAAGATCTCCGGATCTGTCCCCCATTGAGCATGTTTGGGTCTGGATGAAGAGTCGTCTCACGCGGTCTGCACGTCCAGCACGAACGCTGGTCCAACTGAGGCGCCAGGTGGAAATGGCATGGCAAGCCGTTCCACAGGACTACATCCAGCATCTCTACGATCGTCTCCATGGGAGAATAGCAGCTTGCATTGCTGCGAAATGTGGATATACACTGTATTAGTACCGACATTGTGCATGCTCTGTTGCCTGTGTCTATGTGCCTGTGGTTCTGTCAGTGTGATCATGTGATGTATCTGACCAAAGTAATGTGTCAATAAAGTTTCCCCTTCCTGGGACAATGAATTCACGGTGTTCTTATTTCAATTTCCAGGAGTGTATTTTCCTGGCGTCTTTACTAGTCAAGAGTTTGCAAATGTAACACATGAAACTGATGGAGCGGTAGTTCTCATATCTATCTACCGGAACTTCACTTTAGTCTGACGACAATCTTACCTTGGAAATCTCTGGGAAATATGAAGCCGTAAATACTGCAGACAACCATCACTCATTTGATCATCAGCGGCGATATAATGCACGTTGCAATTTGTTTTATTTTTATTATGAGACTTCTGTGTGCAGTATGCTACCCATAATCTCATCAAAGTTTTTACATACAAGTACGCGCGAAGATACATCAAGATAAATTCATGTCTGTAAGTTGAGGGATCTTCGAAATCCACGAAACAACAAGTGGTACAGAGATACAGAGAGCAGGACAATGGTTTCCAGCAAATATTGTGACACTTGACACAGTGCTGCTGATACAAAGAGTGCTTGAAACCCGACCATCGGTTTTATACGCTAGGCAACTCTCCACCCAATCCAGATAACGACAGTCGTATGAGACCATGCAGTATTAGTGTCCCTCAAGGATGCGACTGTTAACAGATTAGTGATCAACTGCCAAGGCATTCGCAACAAAGTCTCAGAGTGTGGAGTAGTTCTAAGAAGCGGTGAGGGCCACAAAATAGTAGGATCAGAAAACTGGCTAAAACCCGAAGCTGATAGAAGTGAGAGTTTTGGGATAAAACTGAGTATATAACTAAAGGATAAGCAAACGAGAAATGGAGGTGATTTATTCGTCGCAGCAGACAAGAAACTCAAATACACCGAGGTAGAAACTGAAGCATAATTTGAAAAAGGGTTCTATAGACCATTAGGCTCACCGCCAGACGCAATCGCAAACTTTAGAGACATCATGAGGTCTCTAGCACATACAGAACTCTCACACAGACTGACGCATTTAGAGTGACTCAAATCATCCAACAGGCGAAGAGTTATAACTGTAAAACTTACTCCATTCCGTTGTGTCAGGGTGCTACAGCGACCTGTTTCGAAACATTACAGAATAACAACAGTCTTGGTAGCGTAACTATCTAACATCAGTGACATGTTTCATCCGTTTGGGGCATCATTAAGATTGTGTAAAAGTTGATGTATATGTAACACATTCGTTATAAAGGCATATTAAATGGAAAATGGACGCAACAGTAAGTGCATATGTATTCCGTCCGTCATAAAAACATGTAGAATGCAACGGGGACCTTGAGCACACCAGCTGACTCCTCCACTAAAGCACAAAATAGGGTCACACTTACAAAATAAACGCGGTATGTGCCGCACACAGTACAATGTCCCTATGGCGTGCACACAAGTACTACTGTTACAGACTTTTTATTCTGGAAGAGTTATAACTGTTTTGTAAGTGATGCGCATGACGAGACACCTTGCCAGACAATACTAAATGCATTGTCTTAAATCTACTTACATCATATAATTCGGAAGCCCACATGTGACTGGAATCTGTTAGATCTAATGGCAACAAACAGACTTGAACTACATGAGAATGCTTACACTGAAACTGATATTAGCGACCATGAAACGGTATTAGTAACAATTACCACCACAGTACAAATGGTAACTTAAGCATTTACAACGACAAACATATTCAGTGAACTACACTGGCCTGAGAAAAAACGTGAAGAACCTAGAGTGGGAGGACGAGACTAAATGAAACTTCACAGGTTAAGAGCGTACATGGTGTTATTTCAGTGATTACGAAATAGAGTCAAATTTACCAAGAACTTGGCAGTATGAGACCAGTTCTTATCATGGCGTTGCATCCCTTCTGGATGGATGCATGCCCTGATTCAGTTGGGAAGGGTGTCATAAAGCCGTTGTGTCCTTTCCTTTATATCTTGGGATGGAGTTAACATTCGGGCTGGTTCAAACTCGCATCCAGCCATCATGATGTAGGTTTCCCGTGGTTTCCCAAATTCACTTCAGGCAAATTCTGCGATGGTTCCTTTGAAAGGGGCACGGCCTACTTCCTTTCCCATCCTTCCCTAATCCGATGGTATCGATGACCTCGCTCTTTGGTCCCCCCCGTCTCCAAATAAACAGACCAACCAACATCCGAGCTGGTCCCAGACCAACCAACATCCGAGCTGGTCCCAGACCAACCAACATCCGAGCTGGTCCCACACGCTTTCTAACGGGCAAGGACGTAGCCAAAGGACGTAGTCCAGGGGGTCCAGACCCCCACCCCCCTCCCTCCCCATCACCCAAAATGAATTTACACACGACCTAATTGTCGTGTAGTGAAATTGAAAGATATTTTGATGTTCAGTCATAAGACGAAAAAGGGATAAGCACTATTGATAGTCTCTAAGGGCAACGATAGCATCCATAGCACTATCAGCTATCGCCCATCGCTATTTTTAACCAAGATTAGTTTGGTGGGCTTGTTTGAGCTCAGTTGTTCTTTTATTAATCTGTGCATTTCTTACCTGCTGTTGAATTTAATGTGAGTGCTGCTTTTTATTGTTCTTGTGTTGTGCGCCGTTATATCGTTTCTGTTTATAGAGAAGTTTGTAACAAAAAAAGTAGAAGAAAACGATTTTGATTCGTCCACTTGCGTTACGTTAAGTTAAAAATATGTACACACTATTGTAACATCCTAATTACCTACCTACAGCTGTTTAATGTTAGCACTGGAGTCGTTATTTGGAGACTGGTAGAACTTTGGGGCTGCAATAATTCAGTATTTCACAAGGCAGTAGAACAGTAAACAACATTACGAATAACATTGTATTAAAATCAGTGCATAGAAATGTACTTGGATTTGTCCGTGTAACCTAAAAATCGCGTTGCTCAATAAAAATTTCGCCCAAATGGCGGTGGTTGCATTTCTTTAAAAACTTGCTCGATATTCTATCATTAGCAGCCTAAACGGCAAAATATCGCCCAATCTGTTCACCCGGTGGTACTCAGTTATGAAAACGAGTTCCGATAAGGAATGATTGGGATGGGTTTGTAAAGAGCGGAAGGGGTATGTGATGACAGTAAATTCTGTACTTCGTTGATTTCTGAAAGACTTTTGCACCAGGCTGCTTGAATTGGTTGGAGCGGACTCTGCCCTGCATCCGTCCCTCCCCCTTTCGTCCAAAATATTAATCACAGTGTAAAAAATTAGTTAGCTCACTTCCTCAACTCACATCCAGGCTGAAAGAAGAAGAGCAAAAAGACCTTGGGCATTAAAGGGAAATTGGAGCAATTGCTTCTTAGTGTTTGCCAAAAACAGCACTCCCAAATAACGAGACAGTATCACCGCTTGGTGAAAACACGGAGATCATTGCAAATAAAATAATTTACGTTCTTTATGGAAATTTTCATAAAAAATCAAAAACGTCAGTCTTTTTAAGGTCCTCTTTAACATATTGAAAAAATTCTGGCTACGGCCGTGAGCAATATCCTGTTGACATATTGAACATAAAAATTAGATTTATTGAGTCAAGGATTGCAAAAGGTGATATGCCGTCTTTAATATCTCGTATAGTACTGAGGCATGAAAAAAATCACTCATACTGACACAGGTCTGCCACTTGGAGATTCTATGATGTGTGCTCTTCAGATAAATAAGATTTCCGCTGTTGCTTCGCTGTTTTGATTGATTCGGTGATTCGTTCGTTACCAGGTCTAGCAATCATACGAAGATCAAAAATAGTTGAACTTAGTCGTTTGAGCAGCTCAGTAATATTCTTCTTCCAGATCAAGTTTTCATCGGTATGTGCTTTCAAAAATTTGAAGTATTTACACTCTTTACTCCTATTCATGTGGCACGTCAGTATCTCTCTACTTGCTATGCAGAAATGAATATAGTGTACTTCCTCAACACTGAGGAAGAGTCCATTTTCAGATCACTACGTAATAGTTCTTCAAAAAACATCATTAACAATCTTTCCAGTTCCTTTCTCTCTGATAGGATTTAACACTAGTGTAATCTGCAATAAGTACCAATTCCGCTTGATGAATGTTAACTAGAAGGTCGCTCACATACATAACGAGTAAAAGTGGACCCAAAAATGAAACTTGTGGGACTCCCTTTGTTATTTCACCCTAGTAACTAAAATATTCTCTCCTTTCAACATTGTTTGAATTATTAGTAACAAGTTATTGCACTCTGTTTTTTAAATGTGATTCAGATTAGTTGTGTGTACACTGATCGATTCCATAACTAACCGAGTAACACAATCTACACAACC
This sequence comes from Schistocerca gregaria, assembly GCF_023897955.1. Classification (NCBI taxonomy): domain Eukaryota; kingdom Metazoa; phylum Arthropoda; class Insecta; order Orthoptera; family Acrididae; genus Schistocerca; species Schistocerca gregaria. Next base: position 782,783,748 of record NC_064921.1, on the reverse strand, counting down.
AAACGCCTTGAGAATACCACAAAAAATTCTAACAGGTGATGTTTTATTACTTACGACTTGTAACACTTGTAAACTGAACATATTAATAACATTCTCAGTCGACCAACTCTTCTAGGATCCAAACCGTGACGTAGTAAGTTAGGTGATTCTTCTTAAACATGAGACTACCCATGACTACGTTACTTTTTCGAATACTTTCGAAAAGAATCGGTAAGACAATTATTTAAGTCTTTCTTGTCACTTTTCTCATAAAGGGGTTTGAGAGTTGTATATTTTAATCTATCTCAAAGAATTTCCTTTGTCAGTGATGCATTACATGTGTTTCTAAGAACATTACTTATTAAGTTGGAACAACTTTTCAGAATCGTCTCTTACGTTCCATCAATGCCACATCAGTTTTTTTAGAATTTTTATAATTCCATTAATTTCAGTAAAGGAGGTTGGTGCGAATTCTAGCTGCTTAAAGTTTTGTGGAACGACATTCTTAATGTATTCTGTTGCTTCTTCAACTGGGCCATTTAAATACGTTTCTTCTGCTACATTTAGGAAGTGATTGTTTAAACTAGTCGCAACTTGTGAAATATCTGTCGCAACATTGTTGTGTAGCTTAACTATTGTGGTATCTTGTACACTGACTGGATGCCCTAGCTCCCAATCCACAATATCCCACAGAGTTTTAATCTTATTATCTGATTTATTAGTTTCTGTCAGGAAGTGCATAATCTCGCCATTTTAGTGACCTTCTTTAAAATCTTACATCATTTCTTGTAGAATGCAAGTAACGTCGGATCTCAACTTATTCTGGCCTCTATATAAATTTCCTTTTTCCTCTTGCTTGAAACTTTAATCGCTTTTGTTATCCATAGCTTATCTGGTTTCTTAATTGATTCCTGTATAACTTTTTAGGAAAGTTATTTTCAAATATTGACACAAAGTAACTATGGAATATGTTGAAGTTCACATTAGTATCTCTTTCTATATATACCTCATCCTCAGAGGAGTGTTCTTGGAGTCACTCTGTAGCAGTTCTGGACGTGTGTAGTGTCGTATTGTTCTGTTGGAATTGCCCAAGTCCGTCGGAATGCACAATGGACATGAATAGAGGCAGGTGATCAGACAGGATGCTTACGCACGTGTCACCTGTCATAGTGGTATCTAGACGTATCAGGGGTCCCAAATCACTCCAACTGCACACGCCGCACACCATTACAGAGCCTCCACCAGCTTGAATAGTCCCCTGCTGACATACAGGGTCTTTGGATCCATGAGGTTGTCTCCATACCCGTACACGTCCATCTGCTCGGTATAATTTGAAATGAAACCCATCTGACCGGTCATCAACAGTCCATTATCGGTGTTGATGGGCCAAGGCGAGGCGTAAAGTTTTGTGTCGTGCAGTCATCAAAGGTATACTAGTGGGCCTTCGGCTCTGAAAGCCCATATCGATGATGGTCCGTAGAATAGTTCGCATGCTGACATTTGCTGATGGCCCAGCACTGTAATCTGAAGCAATTTGCAGAAGGGTTGCACTTTTGTCACATTGAACGAATCTCTTCAGTCATCCGTGGCCCTATTCTTGCAGGATCTTTTTCCGGCCGCAGCGATGTCGGAGATTTGATGTTTTACCGGATTCCTGATATTCACGGTACACTCTTGAAATGGTCGTACGGTAAAATCCCTACTTCATCACTACCACGGAGATGCTGTGTCCCATCCCCCGTGCGCCGACTACAACACCACATTCAGACTCACTTAAACCTTGATAACCCGCAATTGTAGGATCACTAACCAATCTAACAACTGCGCCAGACCCTTGTTGCCTTATATAGGCGTTGCCTACCGCAGCATCGTATTCTGTCTGTTTACATACGTTTTTGTATTAACTGTAGGCTTTGCAAAGAAGAATTTATTCAAACACGCATGACTATACCACTTTCTTTGGCGCTACAGTGTATATGTGAATACTGTCTGCAAAATGTGTCGCGAATACAGTCGGTAATAAGGCTGTAATAAATTAAAACGTTGTGCTTCGTGTGGCACTTTCGTTGCATGAACAGGGAAAATGCAGTAAGCGACAAACTTATTTCCTTTCATTGTTTTGTGAGGATCATCGGCGAGAAAATGTTTCGTTAAGATTAGAAATTACGTATTACGTTCGTTGCAAGTCTCTAAGTGTCCCCATTCTCAAATACTGGATGACCAAAAAATGGAAATGATCGTATGGCATTGCAGAGGAGTTCGGCCGCCGTATTGCAAAGTCCTTTGTAGTTGACGCCACTTCGGCGACTTGCGGGTCAATGATGAAGTCCACACAGTACCCAGTCCCCTGCTGGGAATCGAATCCGTGCCCCCTGCGTGGTAGGTGGAAACGCTACCGCTACGCTACGGGGGCGGACTTGGGTGATCAAAGTATGGGAATTCTCGGGTCATGGACTGCACTGCTGTTTCGTCACCACCACTGTGATCGGTCGGTGGTGCTTACAAACAGTGATTGTTTCCAGACAATAAGTGATATATGAGCGAAGTTTGGTTTAATTCGATCCTGTGGCTTAGGAGCAGATGTGGAAGATTAATACATACAAACACTATGTGATCAAAAGTATCCGGACACCCCCAAAAACACACGTCTTTCATGTTAGGTGCATTATGCTGACTCCTACTGCCAGGTACTCCATATCAGCGAGCTGAGTAGTCATTAGACGTCGTGAGAGAGCAGAATGGGGCACTGCAGAACTCACAGACTTCGAACGTGGTCAGGTGATTGGGTGTCACTTGTGTCATACGTCTGTACTCGAGATTTCCACACCCGTAAACATCCCTAGGTCCACTGTTTCGGATGTGATAGTGAAGTGGAAATGTGAAGGGACACGTACAGCGCAAAAGCCTACAGGCCAGCCTCGTCTGTTGACTGACAGAGGTCGCTGACAGTTGAAGAGGGTCGTAATGTGTAACAGGTAGACATCTATCCAGACCGTCACACAGGAATTCCAAACTGCATCAGAATCCACTGCAAGTACTGTGACAGTTAGACGGGAGGTGAGAAAATTTGGATTTCACCGTCGAGCAGTTGCTCATAAGCCACACATCACGCCAATAAATACCAAACAACGCCTCGGTTGGTGTAAGGAGCGTAAACATTGGACGATTGAACAGTGGAAAAATGTTGTGTGGAGTGACGAATCACGGTACACAATGTGGCGATGCGATGGCAGGGTGTGGGTATGGCGAATGCCCAGTGAACGTCATCTGCCAGCGTGTGTCGTGCCGACAGTAAAATTCGGAGGCGTTGGTGTTATGGTGTGGTCGTGTTTTTCATGGAGGGCGCTTGCTAGCCTTGTTGTCTTTCGTGGCACTATCACAGCACAGGCCTACATTGAGGTTTTAAGCACCTACTTGCTTCACACTGTTGAGGAGCAATTCGGGGCTGGCGATTGCATCTTTCAAGGGTAAACATTGGACGATTGAACTGTGAGAAAACGTTGTGTGGAGTGACGAACCACGGTACACAATGTGACGATGCGATGGCAGGGTGTGGGTATGGTGAATGCCCGGTGAACGTCATCTGCCACCGTGTTTAGTGCCGGCAGTAAAATTCGGAGGCGGTGGTGTTATGGTGCGGTCGTGTTACTCATGGAGGGCGCTTGCACGCCTTGTTGTTTTGCGTGGAATTAACACAGCGCAGTCCTACATTGATGTTTTAAGCACCTTCTTGCTTCCTACTATTGAGGATCAATTCTGGGATGGCGATTGTATCTTTCAAGTTGATATGGCACCTGTTCATAATGCACTGCCTGTGGCAGAGTGGTTACACAACAGTAATCTGATTTGATCCATTATAAATGGTTTTTGAATATGCAGTAAAAGTCAACGAAATGAAGCAGACTATACACATTGACAAAATCAATAGAAATGGCTAAATACACACAAAAACGCACTTGAAAATGGGAATCATTACCCGAAACGCTTCATGCGAAACGCAATTAAAGAAAATTCGTGACTAGTAGCAAAAGATTTATTTATAAACAAACCTATTATAAACACAACAGTAAAATCGCTGTATTGGACTGGCCTGCACAGAGCCCTGACCTGAATCCTATAGAACACCTTCAGGATGTTTTGGAACGCTGACTTCGTGCCACGCCTCACCTCCTCAGTTCAGCACTCCGTTAAGAATGGACTGTCATTCCCCAAGAAACCTTCCAGCACCTGATTGAACGTATGCCTGCGAGAATGGAAGCTGCCATAAAGGCTAAGGATGGGCCAACATCATACTGAATTCCAGCAATGCCGATGGAGGGCGCTATAAACTTGTAAGTCATTTTCAGCCAGGTGTCTGGATACTTTTGATCACATACTGTAGGTTCATCCATTTTTATAATTTTCATGCGTATGTGGAGAACGATAAAAGTTATACATAACTTGATGATCGCAAGGCCTCTCTATTCCATAATGCCTCTGAAAAATTTATCTGTATGCTCGTTTAGTGTAATAACATCGTGCAGAGTTTGTAGTAGTTGTCTCGCTGCAAGTCTTCTGACATCTTGGGGCGTGACTTGGTGTATGGTGTCTTAGCCAACTGATCAGATGCATACACTTGCATGCATCAGTGGAGGAAATCACGGCAACTCTGGTGGCATACGAAGAGACATCCGCAGGAATACGGCGAGCCCTGTAGATAGTGCGGCTCATGCTGGCACCTGTGTGGTGTGTTTAAAAGACGCATCTTCTGCAGAGACATGGGCAGCGTGTGGCTTGCTGGGTACAGTAGTCGAAGAAACAATTGATCGATACCACAGTGCTTCCCCCTCCCCACCCCTCCAAAAAATTGGTTAGCTTCGCTATGTCGAATAGGTGGAGGTGATGATATGGAGAAGGTCTGTGTCATGGTGCAGCTGATGGAGTTGAATGCGTCACGATGGCAGATGGGCTACCAACCTGCATCCCAACATTTTCCATGCAAATCATGTGCCAAAAAACTGGAGGTGGGACGTCCATCCAACGGCGCAGTTGAGTCAGCAGTGGTGCTGTTGAGGACGCCGATAAACTGTGAGGCTAATGCAGGCGTGATGTCCGTGACTGAAGTCACTGGGAACGGTGATGGATGCGCTGGCTGCGGCAGCAGCTGCGTAGATGGACGAGAGCCTACTTTCATGGCAGTCGTCTGTTGATTCACACATCGGGACGTCAGGCACTGGCAAAGGCTGCTCAGGGGCGGCAGTCTGGGTTGCAGGCTATATTTCTGAAAAATGAAAAGCTACGGTGGGATCACACTAATCACGAAAACAGCGTTGATTTTGTTGCTGTCGATTAGCGGCGGTTTCTGCTGTGAATGGTACTTGATCCAGTCACATATATCCGATGTCAACGTGCAATAACCACTCATAGACGGCAGATGGCAGCACCAGCATTGGAGGGTATATAAAGCATGTCAGGGGATGGGAAAACAGTGCAGTCGCTGACGTAATGTTGAAATGGAGAGATTTTTCTGAAGTCCAAAGGGGCACGATATTTAGCTTTCGGTGCAAGGGTGAAAGCATTTCTGAAAAAGATAAGTTTGTAAACTGTTCACTTACTGTGGCTAAAGTATGCTGTGCATGGCAAAACGGCGCTATCCAAAACCGTTGCTGAGGCAACTTTGGTGCATCACAGGCCATAGATGACAGGGTGAACTATGGCTGTGGAGATGTGTATGGCCAAATAGACGTGCAAATGACCACTCAGATGAAGCGAGGGACTACCAACAGTATCTTTCCAACGGTACCTTTGGAGTATTATCCAGAGTGCCCCAGAGAAGTGTTCCAGCGTAACGACAAGCGCCGGCACGACGATCAAGAACAGAAGAGCAGAGAGCACTGTGAGATGACATCAGCCAATAGAATTCAAATGGACCCCTCTCTAGGAAGACACCAAGACAGGAGTGGCCCCTACACCAAGAGAATATAAGCCCCGTGCCGCCTAGCCACAACCGGCGCCATCCACCCCTCCTACCAGATCTAACTCTAACCCTCCCATTCCCTCTCCCATTCCCCCTCCCTTTCCCCCAGGGCTCCCTCCTCACCTTCCTTACCCTCCCTTCTCTCCTACGTCTCCCACTTCCCCCCCCTCCCCAGGCTCCCAACCTCTCCCATCATCCCACTTACCCTTCTCTCTCCCATTGGCTTCATCCCCCCCCCCCCCTCCTTCCCACACTCCTACCTTTCACTTCCATCGTTTAATTGAGGAGAGAACGGAGCCATTTGGATATTTTGAATCTAATTTTGTTGGCGAAATTGTTGAAATTACAACAAAGAAAACTGCAGACCATTGTCTGAAACAATTGTTTGAGGCATACCTTCTAAACAGTAAACTGATACGGCCGGAAGAGCCTTGTGCTGACCACATGCCCCTCCATATCAGCATCCAGTGACTCCTCTGAGCTGAAGATGACACGGCGGCCGGTCGGTACCGTTGGACCTTCATGGCCCGTTCGGGCGGAGATTAGGTTTTATAGCTTCCAGAGAAAAGACAGAAGTGAGTGCGTAGATAGTACCAGTGCTAGTTCCCAAATTTAATGGAATGACAAACAGATATTTGCTATATTCATTGACAATAAGTAGCCACCGTATGTACCAGAAAGTACGAACAAGCCAATACGGATGCCTTGCGTCGAGGCCAATTGAACTATTCTTTGCACAGCACTGCCTGATTATCCGCAGTGCACAGTCATTTCTTCAATCTGCTTATCAAGACCGAGCACAAGCAGTGGCGGCGTGGTAACTGCTTAGTTTAAGCGATTCCCCTATGTAAAAGTCCGAAAACATTTTGCTGCAAAGATGCAGCACTCTCGTTTGTTCATTAGAAGTATGCAATAACATCACACAATTACGAAGCGAAAGGCTGTTGCACTCTGCATGATTTTTGCACACTAACGCATCTGAAACTGACTTCCGCTTTTTGAGACCAACCCATCAGAATGTAGTAGCCTATTTAAGCAGCCGTAGTGACTGATCATGTTCAGTAGCTTGACAGATCCGCCAACAATCGATGGAAAAAGCAGTGCTTGCGAGTCAGATTGACCAGTCTGAAGACAAGAAGATTCGGACACCCAGAATTCTGGATCACTACCCATAGGTAAGCGAGAGAGTGTACTGTGGGCCAAAAAGAATTTCTTATTGCTCATTCGAAAGAAGTAATGACCAATGTGTGATAAAGAGCAGTCAGCAGCTTATGACCAGCATCGATAAAAGATTTTCTGCCATGCAGACATTGGTGAACAATGTAGTCGCGTAGTGACTCCATAGCTGATACCTTAGGCTTCCTTTTCCAATTGACTGTAGTTGACCTGGCCCTCGTTCAACGTCTTAGATGTGAATGCTAGGAGACATGCAGTGTTTCGAAGCTTGTGAGAGAAAACTGCCCCTATTCCATGTGATGATGCATCAACTGCAGTCATTAGCAGTGTCTGTAGATCATAATAAATTAGACGTGGGCGACTGCACTGTGCATCTTTCTTACGCTGAAGTGCTCGTTGGCATTCTCCAGTCCATTGTAAATGGACACTTTTACGCTAAGGCAATGCAAACGAGCAGCAACTTACCCTGCGTTCGGAATAAATTTAATAGAAGAAGTTTTGCCAGAGTATACACTTTCCGTAGAAGGTAATCTCCGGACAGTGTCTAAACGCTTAGATGGGGGAAGAGCAGTATGAGCACCCATAAGATGTCACAAATATTCACTCACGGTATTAAAAAGCAAACATTTCTGCAGATTGCACTTGAGTCCTGCGCCAGTTAAAACTCGAAAAAGAGATTCCAAATTTTTAGAATGATGTTCTGATGTTTGCCCGGACACAATGATATCCAAATAATTTGAAAAGGATGGAACTTTCGAAATCACTTCTTCAAGAAAGCGTTGAAACGACGCAGGAGCCATAAAGAATCTCCTGGTATTGAAACAAGCCGACGTCCATATTGACCATCATAAAGTTTTTCGTTTCCTCATGCAGGGGAAGGTGAAGGTAAGCAACAGCTAAATCAATTTTGGAAAAGAAGTATACACCTCCTAGGCGATTTGTAAGCTCCTCGAGACGTGGAAGCAAGAAAGATTCTGCTGTCTGAATGTTAAATGTTGCTTTTATGTCTGCACTAAGACCGATTTTTCCGTTCCATTTTCTAGTGATCACTTGAGGAGAAGCACATTGGCTCGCAGAAATAGGTTTGAAAACACCTATTTGTTCCAATCTGTTGAGATTAGAAGCATCTTCATCGCGAATAGCGTGATGGACCAGACATGTGCAGGAAAACTTTAGTTCAGAATTGTTCTTGAGCGTAATATGTGCCTGAAAATTCTTTGTGTGTTCCAATGTGCCTTCAGGCAAATCCCAAATGTTTCACACAGTTGTTGAGCATGGATAGCATGCACATTATCTCGAATCTACAAACCAAACAAATCAAATACGTCCATATAAAAAATAATGGGACTAAAGGATGATTGTACCATTAATGGGCCTACTGTAGTATTTTCATATGTTGTTTGCAACGCCCATGTCTGGGGAACACACATACTTAGGTTTTTGTAGGTCGTAAGGTGCAGATGTGATTTCTGTAACTTGGGGTGCCCCAGTAGTTCGTATATATTTTGATTAATTAATGTGACTGAAGCACCAGGGTCTAACCAAAATGGTACAGTGTGATTGTAAATCTGAGAAATAGGAACAGTTTACAGTTAGTCCTCTGAGTGTGAATATTAATTCTGACTTTGGGCCTTCGTCTGATTTGTGAGCGACGGAATGTTTTGCTGTTCATCCACAAGTATTTGAGGAGAAATAATCTGAATGAGCAAAATTAGATTTAGCTTTGTGGTTTCTGCACTTGCGCCTACGGTTCCTGTAAGTGTTGCCAGGAGAAACGAGTAAGCATTGAGAACGTGAGCTCGTACTGATTTCCGTTTCCTCAAAGTTAGGTTTATGTCGAACATAATTTACTTTCTGATTCTTCTGCAGGCACACTTGCAGTGCGTGTCCTGATTTGTGGTAGTGTCGGCATTCCGCTTGGCGGAGATGGTTCAAATGGCTCTGAGCACTATGGGACTTAACTTCTGAGGTCATCAGTCCCCAGAACTTAGAACTACTTAAACCTAACTAACCTAAGGACATCACACACATCCATGCACGAGACAGGATTCGAACCTGCAACCGTAAGAGTCGCGAGGTTCTAGACTGTAGCGCCTAGAACCGCTCGGCCACCCCGGCCGGCCTTGACGGAGAAAGCAGTGTTTGCGGTTCTTTTGTGCGATACAGCACTTAACACAAACTGTGTAACGCGTGAACTTGCACTGGGCGCCTGGCGCACTGCTTATGCCACTGCCTGAGGTAGTTGTCAACATTTGCCCCATGTGTCTAACTACCCACGGGCAACTTTGTCACCGTAGAGTATGTACACCTATGGAAAACGAGATTAGGAGGAGATTATAGTTCAACGACCCGTCGACCTCGAGGTCATTAAGGACGGAGCACAAGCTCGGATTAGGGAAGAACGTAGAAGGAAATCGCCCGTTCCTCTTCAAAGGAACCATCCCGGCATTTGTCTTAAGCTATTTAAGGAAATCACGGAAAGACCAAATCGGGATGGCCGGAGACTGGTTTGAACTGTCATCCTCCAGCATGGGAGTCCCGTATGTTAACCACTGAGCTACCTCAATCGGTGAGCGAAGTCTACTGCGCATGTTCTCAACACCCAACCGGGTTAGTCACATGATTTTGGAACGACACTGCTTGTTTACAACTTGCGGTAATAACGGAACTTGAATATTACATGTATTCGCCTTGCTTTAAATACGTTTCTGCAGGTCTGAGTTACACTAACAACTATAGTGCAGTCTTGTCGTGGCTACGGATATAAAGAAAAACATATGAAAGAAGGACCAATTACGTTTCGTAAATGTGTACAACACATGTATAATTGTGTCATATTGATATGAGGCACGTTATATGTTGAAAAGTATCGAGACACGGTATAATAAAGTCTCGGATTGAATAGATTTCTGCGATTTTATCGCTATGGGTTTACGAGATAAGTGCTTGATAAATATGCATGTGTGTTTGAGTAAAGTACCAGAGTATAGAAATTGGTGTTATCTTCATATGCAGAAAAAATTTATACATGACAGTCTGATTAATTTCCTCCAATTTATCAAATCCTTGTGTGTATCTAAGAATTTCTGCGTAAGGCGGGTTCCTACATAATCTCATTGTAACGTAATTAATTAGGACAAATTTGACAATCTAACTCAGTGCAATAGGAAACCTAAAAATATATTATTGGCGTCATTTCTCTTATGGCTCGGAAATTCGAGCATTGATATTGTATATTTTTATTTTTTGTATGTAATGTACAGCTTTACTTTTCTGATGAGGTGGCGAAAAAATGTTATTTTATTTGTCGATAAAAAGCAGAACAGTAAAACAAGGCCGGCGGCGGTGGTCTCGCGGTTCTAGGCGCGCAGTCCGGAACCGTGCGACTGCTACGGTCGCAGGTTCGAATCCTGCCTCGAGCATGGATGTGTGTGATGTCCTTAGGTTAGTTAGGTTTAAGTAGTTCTAAGTTCTAGGGGACTAATGACCACAGCAGTTGAGTCCCATAGTGCTCAGAGCCATTTGAACCATTTTTGAGTAAATCAAGAAAAACTGAAAACAATAATGGACAAGCAAGTAGCGCAAGTCGCTTGCCGTACTTACTGTAACTGTTTCAAAGTTCCAGATGCGTTGTTTTTTCGTCACACTTCGGCGCCGTATACAGTGTCACTGCAACGTAATTAATTAGAACAGAGATTCGACAATTGGATTAAGCGCAATAGAAAACATAGAAAATATTGTTGGCTTTCATTTATTATGCCGATACCGAAAAAACGTAAGTAAAATGGAATATGAGCTATGATACTGTGGTGAAAAAGTTCGATACCATTGGTCTTCACAGCTTTAAGCCAACTTCAGTTCCTCGTATCGAATCGTTAAGATGTCTGTAAAACGCATACACAAAGTTTCACGGTAGTTATGGAGATGATCTGTCTGTAGCAGCGAAGTAATGACATTTAAAATACGCTAAGCGCTAGACGGGCTAAAATGCGCCGTCCCAAAATCACGTGACTTGAGCTGCAGGAGATGCGAACAGAATTTTCGTTTTGCGCATCCAAATGCTCACGCCATATATATTTATACTCTATTGTTGCCACAAAAGGCAGGTTAAAGTCGAGTTTCGCGAAGTCCTGCACTTCCTGAGATTCGATCACTTGTAGTGAGATCAGGATTGCGATGCTTTAAAATCTCTGCCATTATTCTGCTGTCAGCAAGGTTCTGAATCACTGTATCGCGAAGCAGTTTGTCTTGAAAAGAAGCATTAGAAGCAGAGTTAAATTTACAAGTTCTAGTCATGCCCCTGAGTTCAGCGATCCATTGCTTTTAACAGATTACTGTGACTGCGTGTACAAAACCATTTGAAATGAGTAGCAAGTACCTGAATCTGCAGCTCGAAAAATTCGACAAGTTTCCTAACGACGCCCTCACAGAGTAGGGCTTTGCACTCTTCTTGGGGAAACAGTATCCTACACATTCGAAAAATATTCACTCCTGCCCACGAAAAAAAGAAAGAATGTTGCGAGTCATCCGACATTTTGTAAGCTGGGAAGTGCTGCTCAGGCTGAAGTGTGTTCTCCGTCCACTGCTCTTCTTTTGCACAGAAGGAACGGGAACGAGGAGGAGGCGGCATCTGACCTCCGGAATCTCTCAGAATTTCTCGTATACACTGCGTCTGAATTACAACCAATTTTCATTCTCTAGTCTGACGTTATATACATATTTTATGACTGGTTCTCACATAGATTAATTATTTAATTTTAAGAATTTTAAAATAATACATTTTTACAAGATACGTTTGAACTCGTACATGGTTGCCGAGCTCGTTTTGCATACAACAGTCGGTTAAGGCTTGGCCGTATGTTGGCTCTGAAGCTGAATAAATACGGTGAGTGATGGCTCTCCTGTGGCTGCCGTTTTATACAAAAATTACGAACACTTTAACACAACAGAAAAAATATTTCAGTTATTTTCCGACTCTGGTAATTGATTAATTTGGTGTCGTTTGCAGTCGGTGATGTTTAATCATACGCTGAAGAGCCAAAGAAACTGGTACACCTACCTAATATCATGCAGGGTCCCCTCGTGCACGGAGAAGTGCCGCAGCACCACGTGGCATGCACTCGACTAACTGGTGTTATAAGTAATTGACACCATGAATCCTGCAGGGCTGTCCACCGGTCGGTGTGGCCGAGCGGTTCTAGACGCGTCACTCTGGAACCGCACGACAGCTACGGTCGCAGGTCTGAATCCTGCCTCGGGCATGGATGTGTGTGATATCCTTAGGTTAGTTAGGTTTAAGTAGTTCTAAGCTCTAGGGGACTGATGACTTCAGATGTTAAGTCCCATAGTGCTCAGAGCCATTTGAACCATTTTTCTGCAGGGATGTCCATAAATCCGTAAGAGTACGGGGGCGGGGGGGTGGGTGGAGATCTCTTTTGAATAGCACGTTGCAAGGCATCCCAGATATCCTCAATAATGTTCATGTCTCGGGAGTTGGTGACCAGCGGAAATGTTTAAACTCAGAAGTATATTACTGGAGTCACTCTGTAGTAATTGTGGACGTGCGGGGTGGCGAATTCTCCTGCTGTAATTGCCCAAGTGCGTCGGAATGTCTGGAGTGTTCAAGTTTGGCCAGCTACCTCGTCAAACTAAGGACACAGCAGATGTCGATGAGGACTCCTGAGGATTGGATCCATCAGATACACTTAAGGGCCAAAGAAATTGGTATAGTCATGCATATGCAAATGCAGAGATACTGTATGTCAACAGGCAGTACACGGTGCTCCTGTCGGCAAAGCGTGTATAAGACAATAAGTGTCTGGCGCAGTTGTTTGATCCGTTACTGCTGCTACAATGCAGGCTATCAAGATATAAGTGAGTTTGAACGTGATGTTATAGTCGGCGCACGAGCGATGGGACGCAGTATCTCCGAGGCACGGATGCAGTGGGGATTTTCCCGTATGATCATTGCACGAGTGTACCATGAATATCAGGAATCCGGTAAAACATGAAATCTCCGACATCGCTACGGCCGGAAAAACATCCTGCAAGAACGGGACCAACGACGACTGAACAGAATCGTTCAACGTGACATAAGTGCAACCCATCCGCAGATTGCTCCGGATTTTAATTCTGGGCCATCAAGAAATGTCAGCATGTGAACCTCGACTGGGCCCGTCAACACCGACATTGGACTGTCGATGGCTGGAAACATGTTGCCTGGTCGGACGAGTCTCGTTTCCAATTGTATCCGAGCGGATGGACGTGTACGGGTGAGGCGACAACCTCATGAATCCATGGACCTTGCATGTCAGCAGGGGACTGTTCAAGCTGGTGGAGACTCTGTAATGGTGTAGGGAGTGTGCAGTTGGAGTGATATGGGACCCCTGATACGTCTTGATGCGATTCTGACAGGTGACACGTATATAAGCATCCTGTTTGATCACCCGCATCCATTCATGTCCATTGTGCATTCCGACAGACTTGGGCAATTTCAGAAGGACAATGTGACACCCCACACGTCCAGAATTGCTACGAAGTGGCTCCAGGGACACTCTACTTAGTTTAAACACTTCCGCTGGCCACCAAACTCCCCAGACATGAACATTATTGAGCATATGTGGGATGCCTTGCAACGTACTGTTCAGAAGAGATCTCCACTTCCTCGTACTCTTACGGATTTATGGACAGCCCTGCAGGGTTCATGGTGTCAGTTCCCTGCAGCACTACTTCAGACATTAATTGAGTCCATGCCATGTCGTGCTGCGGTACTCCTACGTGCTCGCGGGGGCCCCAACACGATCTTAGGCAGGTGTACCAGTTTCTTCGGCTCTTTTTATTGTTCTTAAATTTTAATACCAAGCCATGCCCAGTATCCTTGTAAAAGTGTTATACAGATCAATAAAACTACTGTCGCTGCTACTACTACTACTACTACTACTACTACTACTTGGTTCTTAGTGGCACCTGCAGTCATCACCTTTAAATGTTGCATCTTCTGCGGAGCTTTGGCTTGCTCACGTTGTGTCGTCAACAATGACGCTTTTGATACCGCAAAAGGTATGTGCTCAATAACAAAGGTCGAAAAATTTTCACCTTTTGTCTGGGGTTTGCATGAAAATGTGAATTTCTGACTAAGTCGGTTGCGCTGATCAAGAATCTGAAGCCTGTTTCTCTACAGCACGTCAGGTTTTTGCACCATCATCTTCGACATCTATACCCATTGAAATCGGAAAGCAATTACAGGAAGACAGAGACGAAATGGAGCAATAAAATGGTGAAGAAAACGTAATGTGAGAGTCAAAAACAGTCCAAATGACTCTGAGCACTATGGAACTCAACTGCTGAGGTCATAAGTCCCCTAGAACTTACAACTACTTAAACCTAACTAACCTAAGGACATCACACACATCCGTGCCCGAGGCAGGATTCGAACCTGCGACCGTAGCGGTCGCGCGGTTCCAGACTGTAGCGCCTAGAACCGCTCGGCCACCACGGCCGGCAATGCGAGAGTCATATGAATTACAAGAAGCAAACCAGATGGGGATATTACTTCCTTTTAAGTTTGCCTCTGAATGAACACTTGACATCCTTTCATTTGTGTATCACTTCTCCTTCACGTGTGATATACCAGCAATAGTCAGGCATCATGTTAATCCCCACCGACGTTGATAACGGTGTTCCAGAGTTTTAAGTTTCTGGTGGAGCCGCTCACCATGTTCCTCTGAAGCGTCAGCCAAACTAACCTGAAAATTGGTTAGGTGCGACATTAGAAAGTGTAGTTTAGAGATACCTCGCATCCTAGCTGTTTAAACGACCATCGCATATCTTCCATTGTTTCCTTGTATTCAGGCTGCTTGTTCTGGCCAAGGAAACGATACACAATATTTTTTTAAACTTTTCCAAGCTTTCTGTTCTCTTTCCGTCATTATTCTTTAAAACTCTTCCCCAACATCAACTTACATATACCCAGCCCAATAAGCATTCCTTCTTTTAGCTTTGCAAGCGATAGATTTGGGAACTGGCTACATAGGTATTGGGAATAGTTACCTATGTTATCCAGTGCTTTCACATACTGCTTCATCTATCTTAATTTGATGAGCATTGAAGGCAATAAAATGTGATGTGGATTAACGAAATACTCATTCAAAACGTTCTTCAATCCCGTGATCAGGTTTTTCCTCTTAGGACACCCCAACGCTCATGATATGCTCCCCTCTCCCATTCACACATACAGCACTGCAACTTGGTGTATTCTGTTTGCTCAATCACTTTAAGGATACAAGGTACATATAAATGATGGAAAATCGAATTTTTTGTATGACTTTATTAAATTCTATAGTCCTTCCTAATTACATTGATATTTATATTATAGGGTTTCAAATGAAAAATGACATATATATACCAAATTTTAAAGTTACGGTCATGTATGCCCTAAAGGAGCAGTTTCTTGGTGTGCTTACCAAAAAGTAAAAGAAAGTGGTCAAATATACCATCATAAGCATTCTCTTCCTGAGGCTGTTATGAATGAAATAAAACGAATTTTTAGAGACCTGAGTGACCCTGTTTTGCTTAGTAAATGTCTTCATGGAGGCACTCAGAATAAAAATGAATGTTTTAATGATTGCATATGGGAAACATTACCCAAGAATGTTTTTGTAGGACTAAATACATTAAAAGTTGATGCACTAGATGCAGTGATATGTTTCAATGATGGAGTGATACGAAGGTTGGAAGTTCTGAGAAATTTAGGCATAAAATGTGGCTCTAATATGGAAGACAATGGGTGCATGAAGCTGAAAGATTCACCCTTCAAGTTTCCAAACAAGCAAGAAGTGCTAGAAGGAACCCAAGAGGATGCCTGAAGATGAAGAAATGCTGCAGGATGAAGACCCTGCTTCAGGAATGTTCTGAGACACAGTGTAATTGGACTCATATCTTCATTCGCAATTTCCAGCAAGTTGCATTTTTCAGAATTCAGATACAAATAGTTCCTAGTTAATAAAGTATTGTTCAAATTTTCTTGCAATAGTCCATACTTATGTAGTAGACCTAAGCTTTATTGCAGAATCAGCTAAATTAAATAAAAAATAACATTTTATTAGGAAAAAATTATAAAAATTAAAATATAAGATGTGATATTTTTTATCCTTGTAATATACATAGTATGTGGAATTACATAGGTCTAGTACCTAAGCCATCATGCCATGCATATCTGGTAAAAATTTGGTCTCCTTCAAATGTATAACATTGGATTAAAGGGTTCCTCAATTTGAGGAAGCATTTTGGAAAAAAAATTGCATCAATTTCTTTGCAATTTTTAATAACCCTAAGGAGGTTCAAAAATATTTAAAATACTTCTAGTTTGTTTAGAAAGTGTGCTGCATTACCTGATATCAACAAAAAGTCTGTAAAACATATACATTATAAACAGTGCCTGAAAGAAATAGGTGTTGATTTTTACGTAATATTGAGCCGGAAAAGTAACTTGTATCCTTACAGTCACCACATACCAGCCGCTGGTGTTCTTCGTAGTCCACGTTCTGGAGGAGTACTTGCATGGTACAGAGTGTCTCTTTTAAGTGTACTGACTACGTAACTAGAATTAACGCTAGCTAATTTCCGATATGTATCCATACAGCTTTCAAACGTCGCTTTCAATTATCTATAAATAACCTCCATTGCTTACTGTCATACTTTTGGGCTCGCACTTTCGTTACTAATCCGGCGATGTCTTTTCAGAATGCCATTAAACCATCTTCAACTAAAAATTCTCTAAAGTCCTTACCACAGTTTATGTACATTGAATAAGATGTACAGTGCTGAAGTAAATTATTTTCACTGAGACGTGATCCAAGAAGTTACGCTGCAACTTCTGAGAGCAGTCAACTGCTGATTTCTGCAGCGGTAACAGAACGTCAGCTTTGACGTTCATTCTCCCACTCTACTTCACCATCCATGTTGCGTATCGTAATTTACATAAGTATGACAACAGCGCTTATTTAAGAGCTATTGCCACAATTACATAAATTACGCTACGCAACATATATTTCGCAGCCAATAGTAAATAGCATACAGCCCGCAGTAAGTTGGCAGAGAAAACTGACGACGATGGAAAAAAAACTGATGTCAGTTGATATTTATTGTATAAATTAAGGTTTATTTGCAATTAACGTTTTTTCCAACAATTCTAATGGTAGCTGGTGAATGACGCAACCAGTGGCTGGTTGCGTCATTCACCAGCTATCATTGACGGCCTCGGAATTCACAAGATCCAATATGGATAAAATAACAATACCTGTGGTGATTTACGACATGATGGCCCAAATTATCCTACCGATGAATAAAATTATACTCCTTAGCTTTTATGAAGATAGTAACTGTTCCGAAAGAACAGATACCAATGATGGCCATGCAGCTTCTCTAGAAATAAATGATAATTAACCGAAACCCTCAGTTGCCAACAGGTGTTGTTGATACATCTCAACGGGGACCGCTGAAACTGTGTGCCCGGACCAGGACTCGAACCGGGGATCTCCTCCTTACATGGCAGACGCTCTATACATCTGAGCCATCGAGGGCACAGAAGATAGTGCAACTGGAGGGACTTTTCCCTTGCACGCTTCCCGAGAGACCCACATTCCCAACTGTCCACAACCTACATTCGTAATGTTCCTAAGGGATATTTGCCCATCCGCTCATTACTTGCGCTAACTAAGGTGACGATTCCTGTAAGAAACCGGGCAAGGTGTGCGCATTCGCACAGAAGAAGGTCAATGGCCGGGTAGCCTTTAACTATATGAAACATAGTAACTATTCCGAAAGAACAGACACCAAAGATGACCATGCAGCTTCTTAGAAAGAAATGATAATTAATCGAAACCCTCAGCTGCCAACAGTTGTTGTTGATATACCTCAACGCGGACAGCTGAAAATGTGTGCCCCGACCGGGACTCGAACCCGGGATCTCCTGCTTGCATGGCATCCATCTTTTTTTATCTCATTTTGTTCTATATTGTTCGCGGAAATTTGTTCGAGGCGAATGTCCGATAAGACCCGTTCAGGTTCTTCGTTGATCCGTTCACTCAGTGTTTCTTTTTTTTTTATGACAGAGGGTAGCTAACCCTCTGACCGAGCACACTGAGCTACTGTGCCCGCTACCCCATCTGAGCCACCGAGGGCACAGAGGATAACACGACTGCAGGGACTTATCCCTTGCACGCTTCCCGGGTGGCTCAGATGGATAGAGCGCCTGCCATGTAAGCAGGAGATCCCGGGTCCGAGTCCCTTGAGATATGCTTTTCAAACTAAAATATAACAGAGTGAATGAATGCACTTCGAAAGATAACAGTCTTCTCAGTGTCAGCACTGTCAAATCTGCATCTGGATATTTAGGTTATAAGCACACTGTTTTCGTGAGCTGAAGTTTGACTGATCAAGTCCTGAACAATAATACTCAGGAGGTAAGGCTTATCTGCAGAGATGAAATGCTTTATCGCTGCAGCTGAAATTGTTTCCTAGTTAACTGCCATAAAAGGATTTCGTCAGTTTTTGTATTTGAGTTCAGTGACGTGGACTATTTGATGAGTTGTGATAACATGAAAGTAATCTTTTGGTGTGAGTGAACGTTGGTCCTTGACTGTGGCAAGAAAGACTACAATCATTCTTTCAGCGTTGCCTTCTTGGAACGAGGGGAAGTACCACATCGCCGCTTGCGACACACTGATCGCGAACTAGAAATGCTTGTTAGTCTAATTTTCCTGGCTAGTGCAGCGGCTGCAAATGGTTTACGTACATGCCTGTTTTTCTACAAATAAAGAACCTCTTCTTCGCTGTTCTTGCTGCCCTCTAGCTGGAAACAGCGAATACTACACTTCTCATTAAAATTGCATGCTTATGTACGCGTAAAGATGCGCGATTGTCCGTACTGTAACAAGTTCATTTTCCGTACTTTTTGCCCTGCGTTTCTAGGCGCTTCAGCCCGGAACCGCGCTGGTGCTACGGTCGCAGGTTCGAATCCTGCCCAGGCCATGGATGTGTGTGATGTCCTTAGGTTAGTTAGGTTTAAGTAGTTCAAAGTCTACGGGACTGATGACCTCAGATATTACGTCCCATAGTGCTTAGAGCCATTTGATTTTTTTTTTTTTTTTTTTTTTTTTTTTGGCTCTGCGGGACTATTGTGTGGAATAAACGTCAGTTTTTGTCTTTCAAAGATGGGTCGTACGAAAATTGTATGAAGTAATGCATGCTCATCTTGAAAATGCCTGTTCAACGTATCTGAAATTCTCATTACATTTACGCAGCAATCGAATTTTTGATTTACAACAACAATAACTTTCGGATGAAATATGGAGTTACATAATCACAACACAAAGACACAAAAATAGTTTGCATAGAGACCTTTACTTTTATGTCTGGAGTTCGTAGTGTGTTCCTTTCCTTTGGTGCTCATGTAATACCTAAACCACGAAACTGGAGATTTACAACTCTCCCTGCGAAGTAAAAACAGCTTTTTTCGAAGTAATCTCTGTTTGCTCAACAGTAATTGTTTTTTGTATGTTCATTTGTAGTCTTTATAACCACAACAGAATACAGCAAATTAAAGCAGGTACTTTTCAGTATATCGTACAGGAGAAATTTCTCTTTGTGGATGTATACCTTCAGTCGTTACATGTATCAGGAAATATGTGTTTCTCACAGAAAAATATTTATCAAAAGAACTACAAGGACAGGCCTAGAGATTCCTGGACGTAGAACCACTGGCTCTACCCCCAATAATATCGCTGCCCTACCACAGCAAGAACAACTGTAGCTTTGCCAGATCAGTTCTCTGCAGTTGGCGCTCTATGCTACACGCATTGTGTATGTGCTGCAGAATAAAAGTATTCATAGTAAGTGGCAAGAGTGCGAGTGATTATTTATCGTCGTAATTACCACGTCCGCTCTCGAATACCTACAGAGAGCTGCCATTTCCCTCATTATTCATAAAACACGACGGACATTAAAGCGTGCGCTGTTTCTCGGCACGTTTCAGGGGAGGCTTCAGCCACATCCAACGAAAGTCGCCGCTTTGGGCGCCAAGCTGATAGGGGCGCCAGAGACGCCACAACAGTAATATTACTAGACAGAGCGTATCATAGTTAGTAGCGAACACTGACACGAATGAAAGTGAACGAGGGGGGAAAGGCTCTCCAAATGATAAGCCGTTTGAGTGGAAAAATGTTCTCGAACCAGCCCTGCCATCGTCATACCATAGGACGATTTGGGAACTCAGACAGCTAGTAAAACACTTTAACTGAAACATGATCCCAAGAAAAAATCTAAATCACTCAGTTTCTACCTTCAAATCATTCCTATTTTTTCACCCAGAACGCGCATGTGGATCCACAGGATGAAGGGGAACCTTTAGGATGAATAAACACCCAATTCATGCACTCTATATAGCACTTATTGACGATATAAACATACACTGTGCGAGCAACCGAACATGACAAAGTCATCAAACCGACTGCTGGTCAAAGAGTTTCCTGCGTGGGACCCAGGTCGACCGCCAGCGATGAAAGAGACTGCACAGAGATGGGTAGGCCTTCCGGTTGCGTTTTCATCTTCAGCTTTGAGGATGCCGGGTGGTGACAGGCTGGTGCATGGTGAGGCCAGCAATAGTGTGAGTGTGTGGTGGCATTGGGGGAGGTAGAGTGGAGGGTGTGACACCAGGGCTTGGTGACACAGGCGATGGTGTGGGCTTCATCCGATGTAACTGTGGTGCCATAATTGTGAGGATACCTTGACTGGAAACAAGGGATGTGGGGTCGGCGATTTCGATGTCATGTGGGAGTGTGACGGTCTTGCAGATGTGAGATGTGCTGTGCTATGGAGGCATATGTTGTCTGAAGGAAGTCACGGACGTCCAGTAGTAACACAGAGGTTAATGGCGCTGCGTTGATTGTGGAGATCAGCAAGACGGGAGGAGGGGGGTGCTTGGGACACACTATCGTCCAGTGAGGTGTCTTAAAAGTGTCCACGTGGATTTGACTCAGTTGAGTGACATAGTTTTAGGTTTTCCATTTGTTAACTTGTGGAAGGTTCGATCATCTCTACAGAGCACTTTGTGGGGTGCCTGAATAGGGTGGTGTAAGGCAGGTCGTACCATGTCATCTCTTTCATCTCTTAACATTTCAAAGTCACAGCCTGGGAGTGTCTTGACACACATGACTAAGTCTTGTAGGTCGGGGGGTGTAAATTATGGTTCTTGAAGCTGGGATGAATAGCATCTCACCATACAGAATTCTGGCCGGTGAGGCTCTGACGTCATGTCTTCGTTGCGGGAGGACCCACTGGAGTGCATCAGTCCATAGTCCTAGAGAGCACATGACGGCGCTTTTAGTGTGCAGTGCCACCGCTCGATCAGACTGTTGCTTTGAAAATGGTTTGCTTTAGTTATACAGTGATTAATGCCTGTGACAGCGCAAAGTTTGAGGAAGAGGGCAGAGGTGAACTGTCTGCCCTGCTCTGTTGTGATAGGCATGGGGCAGCCGAAGTGTGAGATCCATGTTTCAATACAACAGGGTCTCTTTTAAGATGGTAAAGTACATTTTTTGTTGTCTGTCATTGTTGGGCAGTGTTCCACTTAGCGCTGTCCAGGATAGTATCACTGCCACTTTTTACCACACGAGCTTCAAGTGGGATGTTAACTATAATAGTTGATACCGTGGCTTGAGAAACGCTGCCCACAAACGAAAATTGTGCAGCACAATGTGGGCACGCCAACAGCATTGCTGTTGTGCAGTAGCCTGAAATGTTGAAATTTGCATGTGATCACAGTCGTCGGGAGCCACTGGTTGTAGAAGGCAATTACGGAGAATAATCACTTTATCCTTGTAGCCAGCCGGTGTGGCCGTGCGGTTCTAGGCGCTTCAGTCTGGAACCGCGTGACCGCTACGGTCGCAGGTTCGAATCCTGCCACGGGCATGGATGTGTGTGATGTCCTTAGGTTAGTTAGGTTTAAGTAGTTCTAAGTTCTAGGGGACTGATGACCATAGATGTTAAGTCCCATAGTGCTCAGGGTCATTTGAACCATTTTAATCCTTGTAATCTGTATAGTACATTTACTGTCGATATAAAAATATACTGTAACAGCAACCAAATGTGACAAACGCATCAGACCGACTGCTGGTCAGAAAGTTTGCTGTACATGACCTAGCAGTGTTCCTGCCTGTGCCTGTATTTGTACCTATAAGGCTCGCCATCAGATTCCAGGTTCCTTAAGTCAACTGTACTATATAATCCGTTCAAAATTACCCTGGGATTGACACTTGGCCACAAACGTGTGTAAGCATGAAACGAAATTGCCATCTCACACCCGGAACGTATGTGTAATCTTACATTCCTTTCAACTCGCTGAAATCTGCAAACTATTTGATAAACAAAGGTGAAACTGGCATCAGCATCTGCTTGAGGAGTACCAATCATTTTAATTCATTTTATTTTAATTTTCCTTGCAACAACCAATTTTTAAGACGATATGTGGGAAATTTTCATAAGTGCATTTCCTGACGATGTTACCAAGTTTTCAGACGCTGGAAACTGTTTTGTTATTGAACCTAGGTAACACATTACGGGAACAAAATCTTAAGAGCAGGCCTACATTTTATTGTCATCTCCTTTAAGTCAACTGTCTCAGATACCACTAATGAGATAATTTGAGTAAAACGTGACATATGACGCCGTGTTTGCCTCGGCTTTCGCACCTTCGTTTCAATGAGGGAGACGGGGTACCAGGCTTATAATTAACCTGTTATTACATGTTATGACTACACTTTCTACATATTTGTAACAACAAAAATATTATGCCTGTTAATTGAGGTGAGAAAACTTACTGGCTTTGAAGAGAGAAGAATAGTGACACAAAATACCAGGAGCATTCAATAAGTAGTGTAACACATTTTTGCTGAAAGCAGATTGGTTTTATTCAGGATTCCAATGCTCCATATTATTTCGCACTCTTTTGGCTACAAAATCCTATTTTTCAACATAACCTCCGTTCAGTTCGATGAACTTACACCAACTTACTGCGAGGGTCTGTATACCTGCATTATACTACTCTATTGGTCCACGTCAGAGCCAATTTCTTGCTATATAAGTAACCTCCACATCACCAACATTCTGCTTTTCACAGAGTGCATCCTTCATTGGAACAAAAAGATGGAAGTCGGTAGGTGAAAGATCTGGGCTGTAGAGTAGATGAGGAAGAACAGGACAAGGAAGTTTTCTGTGGTTCTCTCGGGTGTGCAGTCTTGTATGTGGCCTTACATTTCATGGAGAAGGAGAAATTAGTTTGCATTTGTGTGGCTACCAACACACCAAAGTCGTTTCTTTAATATCCTGAGAGAAGCACAATACACTTCAGAGTTGATGACTGCACCCTTAGGGAGGATGTCAAACAACATAACATCTTCAGTCACAGAAAGCTGTCATCATGACTACCGGCTGAGGGTGCAGCTTTGAACTTTTTCTTCGGAGGAGATGTGCTATGGTGCCACTCGATGGATCATAATTTTGTTTCTCGTTTGAAGTGATGAACCCATGTTTCATCGCCTGTGATCATGTTCAAGAAAAAATTGTCATGATCAGCCTCGTAACGTGCAAGCACTTTTGCACAGATGGTCCCTCACTGCTCTTTGGGGCCTTCTGTTAGGGGGGGTACACATCTGCAAGTACCCCAGCTGGAGGACGAGTGCGTCAGCACTACCAACAAGGACATTCAGCTGAGCAGTGAAGTGTTTGATGGCGATCCATCGGCTAGCCGCTGTGACCTTGCAGTTCTAGGTGCTTCAGTCCGGAACCGCGCGCCTGCTACAGTCGCAGGTTCAAATCCTGCCTCGGGCATGGATGTGTGTGATGTCCTTAGGTTAGTTAGGTTTAAGTAGTTTCTAAGTCTAGGGACTGATGACGTAAGATGTTAAGTCCCATAGTGCTTAGAGCCATTTGAACCATTTTTTTTCTTTCTGATCCATCGGTCACCTCGAATGAGAGTGTCCACTCGTTCCAACATTGTAGGAGTCACAGCTACGAGAGGCCTGTCGGTGTGTGGGAGACTGCACAGGTTTGCATGCGCTCATTACAGTGATGTCAGACATCTCACCATGGACTCATCATGCTTTTGTTCGCTGTCATCTCCACTGACATTCTGCAAGTGCCTGTGAATATCCATGATGCTCTGGTTTTCCGCCAAAGCAAACTCAATGATACCTTTCCGCGTGGAATGTACCTCTGTGACAGACGCCTTTTTGAAGGCCTCTTTATTAACAGTCAAAACCTTCGAAAACAGGCAGAACTGAGAGCTCAGACTATTTTATTCTGTGCATTAAGGATGCAGAGGAGGAAGTAGATTGTAATAGGCTTCTTGTAAAGGAGGTAGACAAATTTCTAACATGATGTTTTCTAAAATAAGTATAAGTACACTGATGAGCCAAAACATTATAACCACCTGTTTAATAGCTTGTTTGTCCATCTTTGGATCGAAATACATCACAGAGTTTGCATATCAAGGATTCGATAGTTTGTTGGATGATTTGTGAAGATATGTGGCATTAGATGTCTATGCACAAGTCATCTAATTCACATAAATAATGGGCCACTGATTTGCGTATATGAAGATGGTGTCCGATAGCGACCCAGGTGGGTTCCATAGGATGTACATCAGACTAATTTAGTCACTGCGGTATCAATATGAGTTCACTATAATGATCCTAAAACCACTGTAGTTCAGTTCTGGCTCTGAGACACAAACAATTACACTGCTTTAAGATGGCATTTCCGCTGGGGAAGACATCAACCATGAAGGGATGCAGGTGGTTCTCAGCCGTCAGCGTGTCTTTCACTACTACCACAGGTCCCATGCAAACACAGGAGAATGTCTGCCATAGCATAACACTGCTCCCACCACCCTTTATCCATGGCGCGGTGCCTGTTTCGAGCCACTGTTCACCTTGATGGTGGTGTTTGTGGGGACTTACCAGTGTAATTCCTTATGAAGAAAATGTCCTATACAATGGGCACAGGAACCTTCCTAAAAACATAATATGAACTTACCTTCTTGGATGTGAGAAGGAGCTGCAGAAGTACACATACAGAGAATTTTAAAATTTCAAAAGCTAGTCATCTGATGCTTAACGAAACTAATGCCACAGGAATCATGCAAAAACAAATATTCACTGTACCACGTCCGTATATACGTGAAACAATACTTATTCTAGTTACAGGTCGTACAACACCTTTAAACGGAGATTTTCATTACCAAAACACAAGAACTGAAGAAAATTACCTTAGATCTGTACAAGAGGCTGAAAATGGTAAGTAGGGATGTAGCGGTTCCATCTGCTTTTATTTTTGCGTTTGTTGATTGTCGTCGGTGTCGACTTACTACGTTGCTACACTGGCTGAAAAACGGGGTATGCAATTCGGACACTCACTACGGTAAGAAACGTAGCCGACAGATGCACAGTTGCATTTCGCAGTACGGTACTTTAATTTTCACTTTTCACAACCACCCAATATTACGCAGTTATATGGCCAGTGCACTATTGTTTAAACTTTCCATAAGCCTCATTAATAGTTAACAGGCGAACCATCCACATACTGCTTCAATAGTTTCTTGTTGAACATCTACGAGCAGTAAAAACCTAACCACTAAGTCCACAGTTCTTGAAGAATAATCAGGTACGTATAGAACAGACACTGTCATCGTTTTTACAGACAGCCTAATTGTTTAGCACTTACTACACTCTTAAGTTGAAGCATTGTCGTTGTTCTAACCAGCACAGGTTACTCATCTGAAACTCGACCATGGACTGATTGTCTCGCGACCAAAAATCGTTCCTTTATATATCCTCGCAATAATAGGTACTGAAACACCACAGTGTTCAAAGTTATATTTACAGAAGTTACAATTAAAACCTAGCTCATTAAATTAAATGAATACATCGAAAGATCGCTATTTTAACAGTTTCTTCTACTACAAGAGTTAATCCAAACTGTTTGTTTAAATCATGAAATTAACATATATAGTTACCTTAACAATATTTTTGACAAAACTGTTAATTAGTTTGGAATTAATACAGGGCAGGTTTTGTTAACATGTTTTCGAAAAGAGCCAGATAGATACTTCAAGAATACTATTAGTTGTTCCTCCAAATGTTTATAATTATTACAGAATTTGTATTTGTTTATAAGTCAACAATAGAATTTGAGTTACGAAACAATTACTGGTTCCGCCCTATAATGAAAGGTACTAACTAGTAATAGTCAAAATAAATTAAAAACTCAATTACATGCATGAAACTAAGCACAAAATGAGGTCTGGTGTTATACTCTTTAAAACTGAGGGCCAGCCATTCTGTTATATGTAAATGCAGATTATATTCACGTATGTTAATGGCAATCAGTTCAAACTGAAAAACAAACAAATTTAAGAAGGCAGATGGCAAAACAAGAGGGGAATTAAAAGTATCCCTACTTGCTACGTCACAGGGACACTCGAAATGTAGAAAACTAATCTATAAAGGGCAGGCGCTTAGCATAAAGGAACTCATCATTTCCGAAAGAAAACTGAAAAACATCTTATCTCTGAATATTGGTATAATGTGAAGCAATATTTGCAAAGAGATTAATAGAACAAATGGAAATTAAAATTGGGAATGAAACCAATATTGAAAACAACTTCCTCAGGGAGAGGAAAGGAAGACCAAGAGCAGTGCTGAAAACATGAAAGAAGAGAATGTATGGAGTATGTGGTAAATGATATTCTCTGATTCCATGTATTTAATGCAAATACGATTTAAAAATGGTTTTTCAGTATGTATAAATATTTTACGCAGTATGGCGTACATATGTGATTTAATAAAAGAGTTTTTCAGTCTGTATAAATGTCTTAGCATCTTTCTGTACTATGGCATACAAAAATGTGAAAACATCACAACAAATGCAAACTTCAACATAAATGCAGAGGCTAGCCAAACCTGAGGGCTGTGTTGTTGTATCTGAACAGCACCTATGCAGTGTCCTCAACACATTGCAAGAAATGTCTGCAATTTATTTCTATAGTTTTTTTTCTGGAGGCAATGCTATAATCTCCAACCTACTGCTATCTGAAACCTATGATCTTCACAGGTATCTGGACATTGTCATTCTCCTCAGTAGTAAGCCACTTCCCTCCCAGTGCTATGATGACTCACCCAGTGTGTGCTTGGAACAAGTGATTCTCTTGTACTCAATCTGATGACTCATCTCCCACCAGAATTGCTGAATCTCGCAACAATCACTGTTGAAGTATCACCGTTCACCACCAAAGATCTTTCAATCTAGATCCATGATGATACCTTCTTCCTACTCCATACCCCCCTTTGCTCATATGATGACCCCAACACTGCCCACATTACTCTTCTGAAACATTACCCTTTACCTCCTTCTGTGGAAGAGTCCAACATTAGTGGCTCCATTGACTCCACCAGGCGGATTACCATTACCACGCTTCTTATCTCCACACCCTCAACCCACTATCCCTCTCTCTCCTCTCTCATTCCTTTATCCCGTGCACATTGTACCCTTCACCATCCTTTTTGGCACTGAGATTATGTGCTTTCCTCTCACCTCCTTCTTCCTCGCAGAGTGTCACTCCAGTGTCTTCTTCCCACCACAACAGCTATGGAATGGTTAGTCACACCATCTCTCATCACATTGGGAGCTCCTTTGTCCTACGACCCCCCTCCCCCATGCTCTGCACTGCTGGGGGAGGCTTTATGGTGGCAGCCAACTCAATAAAAGTCAACCATCAACTATGTGAGGACTAACTTTTATCGACTTACTCTCAAGGTGCTTTTTTTCAGCCATGTTGTGTGTCATTCTTGTATTCAATGCAGTCTTTGTGTAAAAAGACTCCATCAATGAAGAATTTATTATTTAATTATGTCTCTATACTTCCAACTATGACATAATATTGGAGTACTCACATGCATATTGACTTACTATCTGACAAACTAAGCAGTTTTGCATTTTCAGTGCAAATACTATCAGTTTCTACTTAAATGAGTGCGTGAAAAATAGCATATCATAGTTATTATGTGTCATTAAGTGTGGTATTATTTTCTGGGAAAGTTCAAATAGTGTATCTTGAATACTGAAACTTCAGAAGAAAATTATCAGATACATGTGTACTGCATAGCAAAGAGAATCTTGTCACCCGATATTTCAGACACTGAAAATCTTAACTGTTCCCTTCATATACATTTATGAAATTTTAATCTTCCTACACAGCAGACAAAAATTATTTGAGGAGAATCATTTTAACCACACATACAACATGAAAAATGAAAAGAATTTTATGCTACCAGCACAGCAATTGAAGTTAAAGCACAGACTCCACAGTATATGACGATGATAATATATAACAAGTGAATAGGCAAAAACGCATTTAATAGGAAGTCAAAGATTCTAGTGGGGAAAATGTTATTATTCAGTAGAAGCACCTGTGGCATCGACAAGTACAAATGACAAATCTCCGCCATCGCAAGTTCTTTGACTCTCTAACGTAACAGCCCACGCCATCTTGCTTGTTCAGTTCACTGTAGTCCGCCCCATGGTAGCTGAGTGGTTAGCGCGACAGAACGTCAATCCTAAGGGCCCGGGTTCGATTCCCAGCTGTCCTCTGCTCAGGGACAAGGTGTGTGTTGTCCTAATCATCATCATTTCATCCCCATCGACACGCAAGTCGCCGAAGTGGCGTCAAGTCGAAAGACTTGCACCCGGTGAATGGTCTACCTGATGGGAAGCCCTAGTCACACAACATTTCTTTGTTTTAGTTCGCTGTATGGCTTAATGTAATGTGGATGTCTGTAATGAAATATAGCGAATCTTACAGAAATGATAGTGTTTCCTTAGGCTAAAACCCAACAGAAATCCCACAGTGTTGACCCTGAGTAAGAATTCGCGTGCATGTTTCCTCATAGTGCAGGTATTTTCGCATCTACCACGCCAGCTTTGTTTACACCTTTGTTCCCTCCGCATGGCCATGTATTCTGCCGCAAAGCATGTGGATATCGAAGATACTGCACCTACAATGGGACATTTCGTCACCTGGATTCTACAACACATTTCCTGCAGTTTTGTCGCCTCAACACTTTCGCCACTCAACAGTGCAACATGTGACTACAGCCTCAGGCTTTGCCTCTCCAGCAAGTGTGCATCAACACGTGCATTTCGAAAATGATAACGAGGAGAGCAAAGTTCCTGTATTTCATCACGCTGACGTGGATTCTGCATTTCATGCACAAACTATGTATCAGACACCGGCCACCTGGGCGACCATTGCAACAGTACCATGTGCAACCTTGCCCATGTTAGGATAGACCATATATACTAATCGTGCCATCGTGGCATCCGAGTGCTTTACCGCTTCATCGGTTTACAAATTGGACAATGCCCAGTGTATATCACGAACATTTCAAGGCCAATTTCCACCCACAGTGACAATTTGGCTCCTCAGTGCATTTTATGGGTCCCCACCTGATATGAACAATGTGCCACGTAGTGATACTAACTATGGTTACCATCGCTCCAAACATGCACCAGCTGGTCATGTCGACAGCCCGGTGGAAACATTTTACTGTGCTGCTCCCAATACGTCCACTCTTTCACGCCTCCCCCACCACCAAAAGTACACTTGCACAGGGTTTTGCCAGCAGCCGTTCACCCGCTCGCTTTTCACGTGGCGCCAGCCATGCCTTCCTCACCGCGAACGTTGCATCGGATAGTTCTACAGCAGCATTTCCCAGTGCTTCGGTGCCGTTCTCATTGGCTGTGACTGACTGCCCACTCACACCCTATGTAGTGCCGTCTGCGTCGAGCGCGCCAGTCCAACTTCTAAGTCATAAGAGTGATAGAAGGGTCTCAGATACAGAACTAGCTGTGCCTTCATCACCACCAACAGGCCACTTACCGACCCTGCCGCCACTATCTGAGGACAACCCAGCAACGCTGTTTGCCTTGGTGGAGAACTTGTTCGAACCGCAGAATTTCACCGATGACAATTCAAAATTCCTGTGCCTCATGAATAAACTGCACGGGAATACAGACCTGGTCTGTGACCTACTTCTGACGCCGCTCCTAACTTTCAACTACAATTTTGCAAAACAGACTATCATTGAGCACCTCATGCAGTCCCCACAATAAGTTATTCTGCGAATACTGTACGAGGAACATCTCAGTAACCGCACCCCATCCAAGCTTCAGTGCCGGCTATGCCTCCTGGTCAGTGAGCAGATGATGCTGAATGAAACCCTTTGGTCAGTATGGTTATCAAAACAGCCCACAGATCGCCAGGTTCATCTCCTCCGCCACGCCCTGGAATACATTGGTTTCCCTGGAATACATTGGTTTGTGCCTGCAGATGGCTGACCAGGTCTATTCCCTCACACACCAGTGCCACCACCAAGAGCTCAAGTAACAGGTTGGCACTCCTGCACCAGTAGCTCGCCCTGCCACAGGCAGGAGCAGGCCTTGTTCTGCCCCCATTTTTGCAGTGCCACCTGGCACCCAGCATGCGCACTCTCAGCTCATCGAGCCGCTACATATCGCATTTGCGCTGACCTCCCTGGTGTACGAACCCGAACACATAGAGGACGATTGGCTGCCTTCTCTCTCAACATACCATCACTGTTGGTACCACACAGCTAAAAAGTGCCGCACCTGTGCAAGCATCTGAAAAGCCAATGGTCCAATAAGCGCCAACCCATGCTACATTCCGTCCACGTTATTGTCCCATAAAATGGCTGCCTTTACGTCAAAGACTATGCTAAGAGTTGCAACTTCCTTATAGACACCAGTGCTGATGTCTCAATCCTACCTAAATCGATGGTCACATGCCCCCTCACATGCACACACTCTCTCCTGTGAACCATGAATTCATCTACACTCCAGACCTGTGGCTCTGTTGAGCTTCAACTCTGCCTGTCTAATGGCCTCTCCCTCCCCTGGATCTTCCCCATGGCAGAATCACAGAACCGATACTGGGAATTTACTTATTGTCGCACCACCACCTGTCTCCAAATGTCGTTCGAAGTTCTCTGTTGCACCACACCTCTAAATCTCACATCCCGCATGACCGTGCCCTGCCACCTGCTCCAAGTTTAAACGCTGTTAACTGTTTAGTGCCTCAGTGCACAGCTCAGGTAAGCAGGATTTGTGCAACCGTAGATCGCATCCTGGTGGATAGTACCATGACATGCGCTCTCCAATGTGAGAATGCTGTTTTCAAATACCGCATTGTACGCACTGAGGATGAGCTTGCCCACATCAATTCACACCGCTTGGCAGGGCTGACACCTGAGCGTTCATCTGCCACTCCTGACATCTCTGCCAACAACAACACACAAGTTAGCAACAGCACACCTGTCTTGTGTGACTCCAGTCTCAACCACACGGTGTTATCCCAACCTCTCCCGCCCCCATCAGGTGTGTTCAGCTCAATGTCTCTCTCACCTGTTTCACAAATTGACACTCGTGTGCCTCATGACAATCCAGCCACCCAGACTCCAACCACACTCCCCACTGCCACGCGCAGCCCTGCCCAGTGTGTTGATAAACATTCAGTTCCCTCACGCCTCCTCACACAGCTCACTCCATAGCTCCATTCTAGAGAGCCTGTATAGGGAGAGAGTGGCCAACCGGATGATACGGCGGCCATTTTTCTGCCAAACTGCGGGTGGGACTTTTGAATTGCTAGTAGTGGAGTACACACTCACCGAATCAAAAGCTCAAGACAATATGGCGAAATCATTCGTTAAATGCCTTTGTTTATAAGAATAATATGTTTTTTTATAATTTTCACACAGCCAATTTAAAGGTCTGTTTTCAAACTTAACTATGTATATTGCAAGTTGTTTTATATGTAGTAAAAAGCAAAAACGACTTACTTTGCATAGATAAGAGTACTTGGTTGGTTTCCACAAGGCTCCTGTTTGATTTATGTCAGCCCTGTTGACTGCAACTGCCCACTGCTTTCGTCTTTCTTTACAAGGACTTAAAAGCACTTACTTTAGTTCAAAAAGGGGTCCACTACTCAGGAACACTCATCTTCAATAATTTGCCAGAAAAAATAAAAAATTTAGTTACAAATAGAGATCAGTTTAAAAGGAGCCTGAAAGACTTACTGGTGGCCAACTCCTTCTACTCCATTGACGAATTTTTTAATAGAAACAAATGATGTGTTGTATATATTTATACTACTAGTATTGTTATTTCAGCTTTAAAAAAATAAAAATAAAAAATAAAAAAGGTGACATGTTCCACATCCACGAGGATCTCCTCAACACGGATCTATGAAACGAAAAACTAATCTAATCTAATCTCAGTACGGCGAACATAGAAAGCGCGAGAGGCGTTTGCCAGAAAAATGGCGCCAAAGCTAATCAACCAATCACGGGCAACTCCACCTATGACCACTCTCTCTGTATACAGGCTCTCTACTCCACGCGCGCCAGCAGCGCCG
This sequence comes from Schistocerca gregaria, assembly GCF_023897955.1. Classification (NCBI taxonomy): domain Eukaryota; kingdom Metazoa; phylum Arthropoda; class Insecta; order Orthoptera; family Acrididae; genus Schistocerca; species Schistocerca gregaria. Next base: position 782,751,097 of record NC_064921.1, on the reverse strand, counting down.
CCACCGCCGGGCTCGCCTCTCTCACGCACTACAGACCGTAGACAGCCTGTACACCCAACGCTCGCGCCCGCCTCACGCTCGGAACTCGCTAACTGCCATCCGCACTGGCGTAAACATAACAAAAATGTGACTTTTTCGCTGCCATGCCCTTCTCGAGAAAATAACTACGCTGCTTCCAAGCCATGCGTTCCTAATAAATCAACCGACACCACACCCCACCTGCACACAGTCATTGAACATCCGATTTCCACAGTCACAAACGGAACTGTTCATCACATCATCACGTCTGAGGGCCCACCTATTCGCCACAAAGCTCGCCACCTTAACCCACGCTCGGCTCGCCAGCAAATACAGGAACTTCTTGATGTGGGAATTTTACAGCCCTCCGATAGTAAACGGTCATCACCCATACACCTCACCTCCAAACAGGATGGCTCCTTTCGTTTGCGTGGGAATTACAGACACTTGAACGCTAGAACTATGATGGATAATTATCCTACACCAAACATTTCTGACTTCACATACCTTCTCGCAGGTGCTACAATTTTCAGTATACTGGACTGCAAAATGCACTTATCACCAAATCCCAGACATACCTGAAGACATTCCGAAAACGGCGATTGTCGCCCCCGTCTGGTTGAAAGAGTACCATTTCATACCATTCGGGTTAAAAAATGCAGCCCAGATGTGGCAACACTTTATTCACTCTCTCTTACTCCAGTTCGACTTTCATTTCGTATATCTTGACCATATCCTGATCTTCAGCAGATCACGAACGCCACATTACGATAGTAAAGGGCACTCTGTCATCGAATGGAATCTAGATCAACACCGACAAACTGCAACTGCGCCAACAATCTGTCAAATTCTTGGGGTACACAGTCTCAGTCATTGGTATACACCCCCCACCCTCTGAATCGAAGGTGCAATCAATGTTATCCATGCTACTCCCTACCAACTACAAAGAGCTTCGTCGGTTCCTGGGAATGATAAACTACTACTGTCATCACTTGCCTGCAGCAGCTGACACCCAGGCCACACTCACTAACACCCTTGCTGGCAAGCAAACTTCAGGCATACGCCCCATTTCGAAGATGGAACCAATGCGTGCAGCCTTCCAGGCCCTGAAAGACTCTCTTGCACGAGCTGTCACCCTCGGATGCTGAACTCTTCATCACCACAGATGCCAGTGACTCCACAGTGGGCGTGGCCCTATAGCAATGCCTCAACGATGTGGTCACATCACCTCAGTTCTTCTTAAAGAAACTTTCACATGCCCAACAAAAATACTCAGCCTTAGACCACGAAGTTTTAACAGTTTATGAGGCAGTGAAACACTTCTGCCTTGACCTCATGGCCCGACCTTTCTACATCCTGACTGAACATAAACCAGTAGCAGATGCTATACACAAGCCCCCTCTCGACCCTCCCCTCCTGCCACTTTCAGCATTTCGATTTCATCTCTCACTTCTCTACTGACGTCTGTCACATCAAAGGCACCAACAACATCATTGCAGATTTTCTTTCCTGCATTAGCACCATCTCATCAGTCGTCGACCTTTCCAACCTCTCGCCCCTACAGAACCAGGACGATGATACACAGCAACTTCTCAATAGCACCTCCCCTTCGCTGTCTTTCACCACAGCAAAATTCGCCAGCATCCGAGAGAAAGTTTGGTGCAACTCCTCCACCAGCACCCTCCAACCCCTCATCCCCACCCCCTCTGCCATTCAGTGTTTGATTGACTACATTCTGTAGCACATCCCAGAATTAAATCGACCCACCTTGTGTCTGAACGATTCATGTGGTGAGACATGTAGTGCAATTGTCAGACCTGGGCCCAGAACTGCATCACCTGCCAAGCACAACAAAGTCACCAGGCACACTTGTTCCACCTCTCCACAAATTCACATTCCATCTGGCCAGTTTCACCATAAGCAAGTGGCATCATCAGCACCCCCCCCCCCCCCTCCCTTAGAAGGCTACTGTTATGTTCTTTCTTGCATTGATCGTTTATCTCTGTGGGTAGAGGCCATACCTCTCACCAACATAACCACCAAAACTGTGGCTAAGACTTTTGTTTCTTCCAGGATTTCCCACTTCACCTGCCCAGCTACCATCACCACTGACCAGGGCCGGCAGTCTGAATCGGCACTCTTTTCCCAACACTGCCAGCTGTGTGGTATCAACAAATGTTGCACGACTGCCTACCACCCCCAAGTAAATGGAATGGTAGAACCGTGGCACCGCACTTTCAAGACAGCACTGCAGTGTCACGACAGTCTTTGGATCGAGGCCCTCTTGTAGGTACTCCTCAGCCTACGGTCATCGTACAAACCAAATATCAAGGGCACTATGAGTGAGTTCATCTATGGTGAAAACCCTGTCCTCCCTGGGACCTGTTACATCCTACCTCTTCTGACAATCAAACCCCTTTCTAACTTTGTAAGCCAGATCCGAATGCATTATGCAAAAATTTCCTTGACACCCCCCCCCCCCTCCTCCCGTCTAACCATAATCTGCCCCACTCCTACATGCCCTCCGATCTCCTTCCATGCAAGTTCATTTTTCTCTACAATGACACCGTCTGGGCCCCACTGCCCCCACCATATTCAAAGCCCATATTAGATCATAAACCACACCACTAACCTGATGGACATCCATGTTAAAGGTTCGCCACTCACTGTTTCTCTCCACTGCAAGAAACCAGCACACCTTGACCCAGCATCTTTTGCATTCAACAATGTTATGCAGCCTCCCAGCATGGATGACTCACACTCAAGCTATGACCCCATATGGGATCATAAACCACACCACTAACATGATGGACATCCGTGTTAAAGGTTCGCCTCTCACTGTTTCTCTCCACTGCAAGAAACCAGCACACCTTGACCCAGCATCTTTTGCATTCAACAATGTTATGCAGCCTCCCAGCATGGATGACTCACACTCAAGCTATGACCCCTCAGAGCTGCCGCTGCAGCACTCACCTGAACATGTGTCTGCGTCACCATCAATGCCATTTCTCGGGTTCTCACCCTCTCTCTCTACTTCCTCCCCCCTGCCCCCTCTAGGGGTTCTGCAAACTGTGTTCTAGTGGTTCTGCCTGAATGTGTGGAGGACATCACCATCCTCATAGACGACAACCACATCTGCTGCAAGACAACCACCCCACCCAACCGGGGACCCAGTTCATCAGTCGATAGCTGGCTCCTGCCTACTCCCATGCGGGATCGACCACATCCTCCTCCGAGCTACGGTAACCCCCCAAGGGATGGTTACAATTCGAATGTTGCCAACCAATCATGCAGCATCGCTCCATCCTCATGTGTGGGCTGATGTCTTGTCTGCCCACACCTCCTACAGGAGTTTCGTGTTGACCTCCTAGTATGGTCCCTGCCACAACAGCCTCCAGAGATGCAGAACCCCATCACATCACTGCCATCTCCCTCACCACCTTCACCACTGGACACGTCCCCCTTCCACTTTGCTCAAACTGTGCTCCAACCGTGAGGTGTCAACAAGTATAAACAACATATATCTGTCATTGCAAGTTCTTTGACTCTGTAACCTAATGGCCCATGACATTTTGCTTGTTCAGTTTGCTGAATGGCTTGTTGTAATGTGGATGTCTGTAATGAAATATACCAAGTCTTACAGAAATGAGTTTGTTTGCTTTGATTACAAACCAACAGAAATCCCACAAATTCAAGTGGATGAAATAATAATTCGAGCAAGGGGTGATTAATTGTTAGTTTTTTGATATATGTATATGTAGTAAAGTAGTATTATATATATATACAGTCACTCAGTCCTTGTGGAGGTCCATAGAAATTGACATTAATATAAGACTTTGGCATGTGCCACTGCATGAAAAGCAAGTTAAATACATCATTTGGTCTCAACTCATTAGTCTACATGAGCACTTGTAATGCTAACACAGACACCAAATGCAGTTAGTGCTGAGCAAAGAAAATGTACTATATCCAACATGAATACAAAATGTTACCCATGCCGTGCAAGAGAAACAGTTTTAACAAAGCATTTAAAAACTCAACTGGTTAGTCCATGTGGGCACTCATAGTGCTAAATCAAATGCAGTTGATGCCAAGCATAGAAAATATTATTAATTTTTAAACATAGTCACCATTTTGTCGTAAAAGGCCTTGTTGGCTGAATGTTCATTTTTTGACAGTCTTTTTGTTGTGGTTATCTGTGACTCAGCATCTCTGCTATATGGTGAGTTGTAACTGTCCTCTTCAAAATATTGTTACAAAAAACAGTTTACCTAATATTGTGTAAATGTGCCTGCATAAATGCATAGTGCAAACTTGTTCTAACGTCACTGTGAAACAACTGGGGTTGGCATGGAAAAATAGGCTTATTAACAGGTCAGCCCGTGGCACTGCTAATTTAATAACTAAAGTGGGCTCTTCAAAGTGAATAGCAAGAACAAAAAGAGACTGTGGCACATGAGCTACTAAATTTAGGAAAAGCCATCTGGTTCTGTATCAGAAAGCTGAGTGCCTGCTAAACTAGTTGCCACAAAGGAACACAATATTGACAAACCAAAAAGTTTATTCAAGGTCACCGGTGAGACTATAGCAACTTCAGTTCAGAGCTAATGAGACAGGATGAGAAATAATATTGGATCAGAAGAGATACATGTAATACAAAGCAGAGTGATTACTGCAGTAAAGTAATACACAGAAAGGATGAAAAGGAAATGAGAATGAAGGTGAACGAAATATAAGGGAAAATAGAAAAGAGGCAGTGCCAATAAGTGGCAAACAAATATATAAACTAATACTAAAGGGATGGACTTAGGCTAATACAGATTAAGCCCAAGAGGATGGCAGAATGGGAAGATTTGTTTGAGAGCATGTTCCCATCTTCTGAGTTCAGAGAAGCTAATGTTTGATAGGAAGTCCCAAATGATTTGTGTGATACAGCAACCAATTTTCATGTGTTCTGCTAGTTTGTTGGTGGTAATTCCCGCACAAAAAGACATAAAGTGTTGTGTGATTTACAAATGATTGAGAAGGAACTGGTAGTCTGTCTTGTTTAAGGTGTAATCAAAAGTTCCCCTCCAAAAACTTAATAGTCACATTCCCCAGCCAACTATAACATGTCACTTATCCATATGATTAATCAACTACATCAGTATTTTTATAGAGCTGTCAAAAATGAAAAAATGAAAATAAAATGAAACACAAATAATGAAAATCTTTTGTATGCCATCATATTACATTCACTGCTTATTTTTTCATTTTTGATAGCTTCACAAAAATTTTCAATTAACTCATGAGCTCTATCCCATTGCCAACCATCCAAAATGAACTGAGCTGCTGAACTATAGAGCTCAACTTTGATTACAGTGTCAGGTTGTATTAAGTTCACTCAGCATAGTTGGACTTTGTATTATATTACACATGTATTTTGGAGACTAACCCTTACTGTGCTGCTCCAGTGAGTTACAGTCTCCACCCTAAAGAGGTAAGGACAGCTACAGCATTCATTTACTTCTTAGAGTGTGTTTAAATCATACATTTAAACAATTTCAGTAACTGTTAAAATTGTTTAGAATCTACCAGCACACATTATATGGAGGAAATTCAAAAAGAAAAACGCTTAATTTTTTTTTCAAAATATGTTATTAATTTTTAAACATAGTCTCCATTTTTAGATACATACTTTTGCCAATTTCCCAGACATTTTTAAACCCGCCAAAAACTTGGAATTGTCATGGTCTCTAAAATGTGATTATCTTTCATGATGACTTTCTAATGAAGAGAATTTTGTGGTAGATAATCATTCCTTAATGTTCAGGAACAAGAATAAATTTCAAAGAGCCAAATTAGGTAAATATACAGGGTGATCCACATTATGCACCTACTTTTATTTAATTAGTATTTGCTCATTAACAATGTTACATGGTTGCTTTCAAGTCTATTATAATACTGTGGTTCTTTCCATTTCATATTTCCACAAAAATAAGCACATTTGCAGTCAGCATGCACTGTTCCTGACAGACTGTTGCAGTGTATCAATTGGACCCATGTGCACTCTTCCCTAACGACTGCTTCTAAAGTGTCAAGTCATACAGTTTTCTGGCATACACTTTCTCTTTCAAATATTCCCAGAGGAAAAAATCCAATGGGGTCAAGTCTGGACTTCTCAGTGCCCACTCAGCATTTCTGCACTGTCTAATAATGCGACCTGGAAAAGCATTGTCACTCTGGCGAAATCAAAGCAAAGTGGAGAGGTGCACTAACATGCAGAAAGTGCTCGTTCTCCACACTGGCCCAGGTTAATACAATGGACTGAGCAAAAGTTTGTAGCATACACCCGTACCTCTGTGCATTCATTGTTTCATGAAGAATGTGAGGGTCGATAAAGGTATCATCATGAATACCATAGCACACAGACAACGAAGGACATGACTGAAATTTTTCAATCTTAACTCCAGGACTGTCATTGCTAGGGCCCCAGTAATTCTTCCATTCATTATAACATGGACACAGCAAACTCCATCCTAACATGACAGTCTTCTGGTGACAATACTTGGACAAAGTGTGGTTTTCACGGTCTCCAGTAAACCACCTTCATTATCTGTTGGACCGAACTATATGATAGTTTCTCTCTTCCCATCTCCATCATCACTGCAACATTACAGGTGACCACCAAACTCCCACCCTGGCTGCAATTTGAGCATGTTCAGAAATGTGTAGACTGTAACAATTACATAATGGTATGAGACAGCATAATACAGTGACTGTAAACGCATGCACGGCAATTGGTCAGTGATCATAACACACATTCATGGGCACTGTTTGGCCACTGGAAGTAGATCCTAATGATGTATCAGATGTTTTGAGTTATACTACTGCTAAAACAAATCCTGTGGTCAAGAAATTACCCTAATTCTGCCAATGGCCTTGTCAAAGAGGGCACTGGAGTGGACAGAGGTTCAGGACACACTCTTGTCATAGGGGTGTGAAACTGCCCTTAAAGATGGAAGAATCAGCAATGATCAATAGGATCAGGAAGCAGAAGGCAATGGAAACCACTGCATTAAAGACACATAATGTCTATCCAAAGGACATGTGGCCTGTAAGTGAAAAAGTGTCATGAGGATCTCTCCATTGGCAAAAGATTCCAGAATAGTCCCACATTCAGCTTTCCGGGAGGGGACTGACAAGGGGTAGGTGACCATGAGAAAAAAATTGAATAACCAATGGTAGGATAACATTCTTTGAGTCGGGACATGGAATGTCTGAAGCTTGAACATGGTAGGGAAGCTAGAAAATCTGAAAAGGGAAATGCAAAGGCTCAATCTAGATATAGTAGGGGTCAGTGAAGTGAAATGGAAAGTAGACAAGGATTTCTGGTCAGAAGAATATAGAGTAGTATCAACAGCAGCAGAAAATGGTACATCAGGAGTGGAATTCATTATGAATAGGCACGAAGGGCAGAGAGTGTGTTACTGTCAACAGTTCATTGATAGGGTTGTTCTTATCAGATATGACAGCAAATTAACACTGACAATGATAGTTCAGATTTACAAGCTTACAACGCAAACTGAAGATGAAGAGATAGACAAAGTATATGAGGATATGGAAAAGGTAATACAATATATCAAGGGAAACGAAAATCTAATAGTCAGGAAGGACTGGAATCAAGTGGTGGGGGAAGGAGTAGAAGAAACGGTTACAGGAGAATATGGGCTTTGGACAAGGAATGAGAGAGGAGAAAGACTAATTGAGTTCTGTAATAAATTTCGGCTAGTAACAGCAAATACTCAGTTAAAGAATCACAAGAGGAGGAGGTACATCTGGAAAAGGCAGGGTGAAACGGGAAGATTCCAGTAAAGTTACATCATGGTCAGACAGAGATTTAAAAATCAGATACTGGATTATAAGGCATACCCAAGAGCAGATATAGACTCAGATAACAATGTAGTAGTAATGAAATGTAGGCTAAAGTTCAAGATATTAATCAGGAAGAATCAATATGCAAAGTAGTGGAACACAGAAGTACTAAGGAATGGTAAGATATGCTTGAAGTTCTCTAAGGCTATAGATACAGCAGTAAGGAATAGCTCAGTAGGTAGTGTAGTTGAAAAGGAATTGATGTCTCTAAAAAGGACAGTCATAGAAGTTACAAAGAAAAACATAAGTACAAAGAAGGTAACTATGGGGAAAACATGGATATCAGAGGAATTACCTCAGTTGATCGATTAAAGAAGGAAGTACAAAAATGTTGAGGGAAATTCAGGAATACAGAAATACAAGTCGCTTAGGAATGAAATAAATAGGAAGTGCAAGGAAGCTAAGATGAAAGAGTTGCATGAAAAAGTGAAGAAATCGAAAAAGAAATGATTGTTGGAAGTACTGACTCAGCTTGTAGGAAAGTCAAAACAACCTTTGATGAAATTAAGAGCAAGAATGCCAACATTAAGAGTTCAATGGATATTCTATTGTTAAATGCAGAGGAGAGGGCAGATATGTGGAAGCAGTACATTCAAGGCCTCTAAGAGAGGGATGATTTATCTGATGTGATAGAAAAAGAAACAGGAGTAGATTTAGAAGAGATTGCGATCCAGTATTAGACTCAGAATTTAAGAGAACTTTGGTGGACTTAAGATCCAATAAGGCAGAAGGGATGAATAACATTTCATCAGAATTTCAAAAACCTTTCGAGGAAGTGGCAACAAAATGGCTATTCATGTTGGTGTGTAGAATGTGTGAGTCTGGTGACATACCATCTGACTTTCGGAAAAATTTCATCCACATAATTCCAAAGAATGCAAGAGCTGACAAGCACAATCAGCTTAACAGCTCACGCATCCAAGTTTCTGAAGGGAACAACGTAGAGAAGAATGAAAAAGAAAACTGAGAGTGTGTTAGATGACAGTCGGTTTGGCTTTAGGAAAGGTAGAGGCACCAGAGAGTCAATTCTGATGTTGCAGTTGATAATGGAAACAAGACTAATGAAAAATTGAGACATGTTCATAGGATCTGTCAACCTGGAAAAAGCATTTGACAACATAAAATAGTGCAAGATGTTGGAAATTCTGAGAAAAGTAAGGGTAAGCTATAGGGAGAGATGGGTAATATACAATATGTACAAGAGCCGAGAGGCAATAATAGGAGTGGATGCCCAAGAACAAAGTGCTCAGATTAAAGAGGGTGAAAGACAGGGATTAGTCTTTCGCCCCTACAATTCAATCTTTACATGCATTGAAGAAGCAATGATAGAAATAAAAGAAAGGTTCAGGAGTGGAATTAAAATTCAAGGTGAAAGGATATCAATGATACGGTTCACTGAAGACATTGCTATCCTGAGTGAAAATTAAGAAGAATTACATGATCTGCTGAATGATCAGTCTAATGAATACAGAATATGGACTGAGAATAAAAAGAAGAAAGATGAAAGTAATGAGAAGTAATAGAAGAGAACAGCAAGAAACTTAACATGAGGATTGATGGTGTCAAAGTAGATTAAGTTAAGAAATTATACTACCTAGGAAGCAAAATAGCCAATGACAGACAGAGCATGAAGGACATCAGAAGCAAACTATCACTGGCAAGAAGGGCTTTCCTGGCCAAGAGGTCTGTTAGTATCAAACATAGGCCTTAGTTTGAGGAAGAAATTTCTGAGAATGTATGTTTGGAACACATATACATCTACATCTACATTTATACTCCGCAAGCCACCCAACGGTGTGTGGTGGAGGGCATTTTACTTGCCACTGTTGTTACCTCCCTGTCATGTTCCAATCGTGTATGGTTTGCGGGAAGAATGACTGCCGGAAAGCCTCCGTGCACTCTCGAACTTCTCTAATTTTACATTCCTCAGGAGGTATAAGTACAGGGAAGCAATGTATTCGATACTTCATGCAGAAATGCACCCTCTCGAAACCTGGACAGCAAGCTACACAGGTAGTGAAACAAGGGCTGTGTGAAAACTGGAACAGAAGAGAATCCAAGCATTTGAGATGTGGTGCTGCAGACAAATGTTGAAAATTAGGTGGTCTGATAAGGTAAGGAATGAGGATGTTCTGCCTAGAATCAGATAGGAAAGGAATATGTGCAGAACATTGACAAGGAGAAGAGACAGGATGATAAGTCATCGGTTAAGACATCAGGGAATGACTTCTGTGGTACTGGAGGGAGCTGTAGAGGGCAAAAACTGTAGAGATAGATAGAGATTGGAATACATAAAACAAATAACTGAGGATGTAGGTTGCAAGTGCTATTCTGAGATGAAAAGGTTAGCACAGGAGATGTTTTCATGCGGGCTACATCAAACCAGCCAGAAGACTGATGACTGATATGATTCTTTAAGATGTTCTAAGACATTAACAGACAGCAATGGTTTTACTGGTCACTATACTAATTGCTTACACCATATACTTCTTATTTCAAATCTCAGTGTGCAGTCACTTTCTCTGAACAAATCTGTGCTCTGTGTTATGACTAGGTCTGATCAATACATGTCAGTTTGGTTTGTAGATACCCTTTCACTTTCTTCTTTGAACATGAAATGCTGATGTTTTCACCTTCTTTATAATAAATCTGTGAAACATGGTATAGTATCATTATAAAAATATCACTAAATCTATGCAATTGTGGTAGCATAATGGATATAGTAACTGACTTGTATACACAGGGCTGCGGATTTGATTCCATTCTATTTTTTTGTTTTTTGTTTTTTAAATATTTATCGTAATGACATCCTGTGTTGTGCACTTGACAGTAAATATAGCATGTGGAGGAAAATAAACCCCTGTATGTGACAATTCGCTGCTCACCATTCCTCAGTTTGTATGTGCTGATCTTTCTGTACAGAAGTGTTCAGTTATATACATCACTCTAAAAAAAACATCCAGAGGATAGGACGAGGGTGCAAAGAGCCTCTCATATTGTGCATATTGAAGAAAATGGCAGGAAGTCTCCCCATTCCCCGAGCTGTATATCTGATGAGTAAGTGTGCGGAGTGGCATTCAGCTGGGAGAACGTGTTGTGTGTCCACAGTGATTTCCATAAATACTCTGTGTTTGGTGTGTGGCGATTTCATAATGGATCTGCGAAGAGTACAGCGCTTGTGTAATAAATTCTGTACGAGTCTTGGGTAAAGTGCTACAGAGACCCTTGCAATGCTTCAACAAATGTTTGGGGGGACAGAGCAGGAGCCGTACGCATGTGTTTGAGTGGCATGCCCAGTTCAGGGCTGTCTATACAGACATCGAGGATGATGCTCACACTAGAAGGCATGTTAGCCGCACAGCGCCAGACGTTGTTGCCAAACTTGAACCATTGGTTTGTGTGGATTGACATTGACCATTCAAGACCTTGTGGATGAAGTGGGTATTGGTTATGGGATATGTGAACGAATGTTGACTGATGAATTGGGCATGCATCATGTCACCATAAAATTTGTGCCGTGGATCTTGACTGCTGATCAGAAGGCACAGTGTGTTGAAGTGTGCATGGACCTTCATCAGACCGCATCTGATGATCCAACCTTCTTGTCACAGGTTATCACAAGTGATGAGAGCTGGATACATGGTTATGACTCAGAGACAAAGCAACAACCATCCCAGTGGAAGTGCCCGGCTCTCGAAGACCCAAAAAAGCAAGACAGTTGCAGAGCAAAGTGAAGAGCATGATCATCATTTTTCTATGATACCAAGGGAATTGTGCACAGAGAATTCATCCTGCCCAACCAAACAGTGAATTCGAAGTACTACTGTGACATTTTGTGACGGCTCTGTGAAAATGTGTGGCGACGAAGGCTCAAACTTTAGCATCAAGGGAACTGGCTGCTGCATCATGAAAACATGCCCTGTCACACGTCGTTGCTCAGCAGGACCTTTTTGGCAAAAAACAACATGACGGTTGTACCCCACCCACGCTATTCCCAAAACTGAAACTCAAGTTGAAAGGCCATCTGTTCGACATTCTAGAGAGGATTCAAGAAGCATCGCCGGTGGTGATAAACTTCCTCAAAGAACAGGACTTCCAGAAAACGCTTGACCAGTGGCAGAAGCACTGGAACCGGTGTGTATATGTAAATGGGAACTACTTCAAGGGTGATGGTGACTATTAGTCAAAAGGAAAAGTTTTCAACAGATGGCAGCACCAGTCCCGAAAATTTTTGATAGCACCTTGTACTCTACTCTTTAGCCAAACAACTACATGAGCCCAGTTATTGTTTTTAGTTGTTATTCTGATGGGACTTATCTGTTGTTTGAATATTGTGAGGCATATTTTGTGTACTTGATCCTCACAAAGTGGCACCATACCTGAGAAATGAGAAGGAATATTATTAACTACAAGGCACTTGTTGTTATGCACTGATGATAGGAATCTAAGGGCATAACATACTAATGGCAACCTATTTGCTGGAATTTTTGTGTGCTGATACCATTTCAACTGAAAGTTAGTTTTGTTGTTGTTGTAGTAGTCTTCAATCTGGATATTGGTTTGATGCAGCTTTTTGTGCTGCTTTATCCTGAGTAAGCCTCTTCATCTCCGAATAACTACTGCAACCTACATCCGTTTCAAACTGCTTAGTGTATTCATCTCTTGGTCTCCCTCTATGATTCTCCCCCCCCCCCCCTCCTCCAAACACACACACACCTCTATAAAAACCCACACACCCATCCCCCCTCCCCCCCCCCCCACACACATACACAAACTTCCCCACCAGAACCAAATTGCTGATACTTTGATATCTCAAAATGTGTCCTATCAACCAAACCCTTCTTCTAGTCTGATTGTGTCACAAATTGTGTTTCCTCCCCAATTCTATTCAGTACCTCCTCATTAGTTATATGATAGTTATATGATTATCCATCTAATCTTCAGCATTCTTTTGTAGCAACACGTTTCAAAAACTGCTGTTCTCTTCTTGTATAAACAGTTCATCATTCATTTTTCACTTCCATACATGGCTACACTCCATACAAATACTTCCAGAAAAAGAGATCCTAACAGTCAAATTTATATTTGATGTTAACAAATTTCTCTTCTTCAGTAATGCTTTTCTTGCAATTGCCAGTCTACATTTTATATACTCTCTATTTTGGCCAACATAAGGTATTTTGCTGCCCAAATAGTAAAATTCATCTACTACTTTAAGTATCTTACTTTCTAATCTAATTCCCTCAGCATCATCTGATTTAATTTGATTACATCCCATTATCCTCATTTTACTTTTGTTGATATTCATCTTATATCCTCCATTCAAGATACTGTTCATTCCATTCAACTACTCTCCCAGGTCTTTTGCTGTCTCTGAGAGAACTACAGCTTCATTGGCAACCCTTGAAGATTTTATTTTTTCTCCCTGGATTTTAATTACTACAAATTTTTCTTTGGTTTCCTTTACTTCTTGCTCTGTGTACAGACTGAGTAACATCAGGGATAGGCTACATTTCTCTCTCACTCCCTTCTCAACCACTGCTTCTCTTTTATGCCCCTTGATGCTCATAACTACTATCTGATTTCTGTATAAATTGTGAATAGCCTGTGGTTTCCCTGATGCAAAGTGACAGTTCTTTGACTATGCTCTTTGGTTTTGTTTTCTTGTCTTTGTGTTCTAACGCTATGTTTGACAGCCATCTTTCTGTATTCACTCTATTAAGTTATGAAATAAATGTCATTTTGATCCTAAAAGTGTGATACTACGGTTCAACGCCACGTAAAATCCACTGTGGTGACCCCTACTTGGGTGTTGTGCATCCAAGAACTATTTTGTGCTTATTTTCATCAGTAAAGGGTTCCGTGTGCCGGCCCTCATTGTCTTGAGAACAATTGGTCTACCAGTGTTGTTTTGTGCTAATGTGTCACACTCTAGAAATTTTGCTCACGTTTTTAATACTGTTCTTAATGTACAGTTTGTTACTGGCCCCTAACATGCCAGCTGTCACTTAACCATTGCTGGCCTAACATGGCCACTGTCAAATGCTATTATGCAGCAAGGCCTGCCACCCTGACAGTGCACACAACTCACTGACATTGTGAACAATAATTGTGTGAAGGATGTTGTGTTTCATCATCCGGTTAAGCAGTCGCCTTCTCATTGGTTTGATGTGAGGACACAGTTTGAAAACTGTACTCCGAATGCTCAAACGCATGGGATTGCATATTCTTACTTGTCTGACATCATTGCACCCTCCCCCCCCACACTCACTCCAATCCCCCTCCCCCCCCCCCCCCCCCACATGCTATCTCAGCAACACCGGTCACCTCAGCTGTGCCAGTTGCTGTGACTATCACTCCGTGGTCACATCAAGATCGCTTTCTGCCCACTCTCGTAATGGCACCGGCTGTTTCTTCTGCACTAGTTTCGGGATCAGCCCACCCTTGGCTGTATTGTGACCGCCTTCTGCCTGCAACGGCACTGGCCGTTACACCCCCACTGCACCTGCCTGCAGAATGGAACACACTGTGCTGTCAGTTCTGCCAGCCTGCTTCTCTTTATGTGCTGTTTGCGGCTGGCCCCCCATGTAGTCCTCAGGTGACACATCACCCAACAATACTGCACACCTGGCGTCAGGGGCTTCCTCAACTGCTGACACAGATCTTCGCCTGCCTCTGCTACATCAACATGTATTACCCGGCAGATTTTCTAAGCTGCCTGCGTTGCAAAAGGACAACCCTAAGACTTGATTCACCCTGGTGAACCATCTACTGGATATCCACGGGATCTCAAACAATGACAGAAATTTTGTCTGCCTGGCGAGCCACCTCCACGACCATCCTGACCTAATCAGTGATCTGCTACTCTCGCCGCCTGCTCTGCCCAAGTATGTGGCAGTGAAAACTTTGCTTATCGAATCCCTTTCTCGCCCTCTGGCCGAGGCCATCCACTACATCATCCATGATGAGCACCTCGACAACCGCACACCTTCACAGCTCTGGCCGCACCTTCATACACTGATTGATGACCAATCACTAACTGACACTGTGCTGTGGACTCTGTGGATGGTCAAACTTCCGTCAGACCTACAGCTTCACCTGCTATCGCACGTTGCCAACCCACTCGAGGCCTGCCTACACATGGCTGATCGGATTTACACAATCATTCGTCACTGACACCACCTGTCAGGGACGACATCGCCTTCACAATTTCAGCTGTTGGCTACTGCTGACGCTTCATACACACCATGCTGACACACCAAGGTCAGTCAACCAGCCTCCGAATCCGCACCAAAGCTGCCCTCCCATACATCACACAGCTCGACATCTTAACGCTTCGAAATTGTTGTGAGCGAAAGAGATAGTTCAGGATTTACTAGCTTCGGGTGTGCTCCGACCATCGGACAGCAACTGGTCCTCTCCCATCCACCTGGTCTCTAAGAAAGACGGTTTGCTCCGTGTGTGCAGTGAGTACAGGTCCCTTAATGCTAGGACCATTGTAGACAACTATCCAGTTCCTCATATCCAGGATTTCACGCAGTTACTGCATGTCTCGAAGTTCTTTTCTGTCTTGGACTGTTTGAAGGCATATCACCAAATTCCATTGTACCCACCGGACATTCCGAAAACGACGATCATTACGCCTTTTGGCCATTTCGGATACTGCTTCATGCCCTATGGTTTAATAAGTGCTGCGCAGACGTGGCAACGTTTCATTGATTCGATATTGTTTCCACTTCCTTTCCCCTTTTCCTCGTCTGCGGAGGAACACCAATTTGACCTTGACGTAGGTCGTGCAGCTCTTGCGGCCAACAGCGTAGTTGTCAACCACGACAAATCACAGCTGTCTTGCACATCTGTTACTTTTCTTGGCCATACAGTCTCGGCCGACTGCCTCTGCCCTACTGATTCACGAATCACGGACATCCTCGCTCTGCCTCTCCCCGAGGATTACGCACAGCTGCACCGTTTCCTAGGGATGGTGAACTTTTATCAGTGACATATACCTCGGGCTGCCTCCGTCCAGTCGGTTCCAACCGACAGCATCTCTGGTAAAAATACAACAGGAAAGCGTAAGCTGGACTGGACTAGGCTCATGCTAAGTCAGCTAACAAGAAGTCAGTGTAAATAGTCGGCCTTCAACCACGAGCTCTCCGCGGTTTATGAGGCAGCCAACGTGCCAGGAACGACGTCGAAGGACGCGTTTTCACCACCTATTCGGACCATAAACCTCTTGTTGAGGCGATCTGCAACCCAGCGAAAGACCTCCCACTGCGCCGCTTCCGGCACATGGACTTTATTTGCCAACATTCTTTGGATGCTTGTTACATCCGCGGTGTGGAAAACGTAGTTGCCGACTACCTCTCCCGCATTTAGATGATCTCCACCCCGCTGAACTTAGAGGAACTGGCGTGGTTTCAGGCTGAAGATGCAGACACACAACCTCTGCTCTCGGACGATGGATCTTCGCTCATCATCAAACCTATTACCCTGCACAGGTCGTCAACTCCTATCATCTGTGACGTTTCTACTGATTGACCCCAGCCCTTGGTTCCCTTCTCCTTTCGGCGCGGGATTTTCGACGCGTTACATAGCCTCGCCCACCCCAGAATGCGGGCAACGACGCTGCTCATAACTGAAAGTTTCATGTGGCCGGGCATGCGGCACCATTGCCACTCGTGGTCAAGTGCGTGCATTCCTTGTCAACGGACTGAAGTGAGCAGACATGCGCATGTGCCATTAGGACAGTTCAACATCCCTAGGGGCCGCCTGCGCCACGTGCACATTGACGTGGTTGGTCCTCTTCCCCAGTCCGAGGGATACAAATACGTCCTTTCCGTAATCGACCGCGTAACCCATTGGGTTGAGGTGGTACCCCTGGTGGAAATTACGGCCGAGACAATCACTCGTGCGTTCATTTCAGCGATGGTGGCTAGATTTGGTTGCTCCTCCCTGTCACTTATCACGGACCAGGGCTGCCAATTCGAGTCGTCACTTTTCACTCACCTGTGTGACTTGTGCAGGGTGGCAAAATTTCACATGACTGCATATCATCCGCAGGCAGGACTAGTGGAGTGATAGCACAGAACGCTAAAAGCTGCACTCCTGTGCCACAGTGGGTATTGGTCTGAGGCTCTGCCATGGGTGCTGCTGGGAATCCGCCCCGCACACATGGAAGACCTCAATGCTTCATTGGTGGAGGTCCTGTACGGTGAACTACTCGTCCTGCCTGCCGAATTCGCCGATGGCACTTCTCCGACAAATGCTTCCGACCTGCCGGTCCTCATCGAACGAGTGTATGCTCACGTGCCCTGCCTTCGCCCGCCTCTACCTCACGCTCACACCGTGCCACAGTTGTTCGTTCATAAGGACTTGAAATCGTGCTGTTTCATCGTGTTACAAGATAACTCTGTTTGTGCAGCTCTTCAGCGTCCGTACACTGGCCCACACTGTTTATTACGCCACGGGGTCAATACATTCATGATTCTGCTCAACCGCCACCTGAGTACAGTTTCAGTACATTGTTTAAAGCCAGCACGGTCCCTCCCAGAGACACTTCTCGCCGCTCCCTGCCGACCTGCCTCTGCTGACACCTCACCCACTGCCGCCATGGCCTCCTTCAACTCGCCACTCTTTGCGCAGCTGTCTGCCGCACAGGACCCTGATGACAACATGCCCAAGCCGTACACTTCACGTGCTGGACACCATCTCCGCTGACTGTGCTGGCACAAAGATTTTTTTGTGGATGTGTGCTAGCTCCACCCCCCCCCCCCCATGCTCTGCACTGCTGTTGGGGGGGAGGGGGGGGGGCCTCTGCACAATGCACTTCAATCTGTTAATCTCATGGTCCCCATAGCAGCCGCCCCCCTCCCTCCCCTTGAAAAGCTATAGAGGCTACAGCTAGAATGAATGGGGTGTTGTGCCTCAACTTCCTTCTGCCCTCACTGAGGACTTCGGGGAAGGTGGCAATACATGTCAATGGCAGACTCTCAAAGCAGGAACAAGTCTGGACTGTTTCAGAGGGTAGAACAAGGGAGTGGCCAACAAAGAGTGCAGAATTTTTTGTAGGAATCTCAGCCAGCTGAGCAACTTTGTCAGGCTGCTGTCTGTCTGCTTGATAGCCTAGTGCACCAGCAACATATGGATGATCAGTCTGCCCACACAAGTAATTACAGGAGAAGTGGGAGAGGCACAGTGAAGTACAACTGATGCTGCATCGGTGTTGCTGGATGTAGAGCAAAGAGGGTGTGGTCACTGTGTGTTACTGTTGTATTGATGCCACCACCAGAGAATTGCTGTCATGCTCGTTTTGTTCAACTATCAGGGAAAGCAGGGTTAAGTCGCTCAGTGGGCACAGTTTCTTGCATGCCACCTTTTTGGACGACGAGAGTGTTCATTCCTCTTGATATTGCTTCATGTGGGCCAGAATATGGAGGAGTAAAAGGTGAACATACAAAACATATGTTGCAGTTTTCAAATATTTGAAACTGGAGGAAAAATGGTGTCTGTGGCATTGCAGGTTATGTGCCCAAAGATCTTGCATGAGCAAGTCAAGTTTCTGTAGGAAACCTGTGTGGCCACCAGACAATTGAGCTGTATGGAGTGTTGGTAATAAAATCACCACGATCATACAGCTGCCTTCCAAATGCCAACTGTGCCAGCAAGCCAGACAAATCATTCTTTACAGCCATCTGCAGGCCAAGTAGAGTCTGTGGCAATGAATTAATGTAAGCATCTTTGTGGCACATGAGAATAGATTTCAGGGAATGGTGCAAGCACTCCACCATGAAATTAGTGGCAGGGTGATATCTTGTGGTATGAATGTGATGACTACCAGAAAGGTTAAGTAGCTCATTGAACCATCAAACTGATGTCCATAGTCCATGGTGGTAAGAAGATTCAACTGTGATATCTGCTAGTGGTACAGACTTTAGCCACTTGGTATAGTGATCCTGATAGTAAGTAAGTAATGATGACCAACAATACAAGGTAATAGGCCAGTGACATACAGAGAAGGTGTACAATATGTGCCACCGGGACAGGAAAATGCTGAAGTGTTGCATGAACATGCAGAGGAACTTTGTTATCCTGTCACGAGAAGCAGGAGTGAACCAACATAAAACTGTCTTTTGTAACACCAGGCCAGACCCCCTTGCTTGACACATATTTCATCGTGGCTTTGACACTAGGATTACACAATTTGTGAGTGGCATTAAAGACTTCACTGTGATGTAGTTGCAGTATTAAGTTGCGTAGTGTGTTACATAATCTCTAAATTGTTGCTTTGCTATCTTGATGATATATTTATCTTTTCTAAATCCTTGCAAGAACATTTACAACATTTGTACAACCTCTTCAAATGCCTTGGAGACTTTGGAATTAATGAAGAGAAGTGCATGTTTGCAAAAATGGAGATTTTTTTTCTGGGATATGAGGTCTCCTCTGTTGGATTGGCACTATTACATGATAAGATTTTAGCCATTCAACATATGCTGTGCCATACCACATACAACAGCCTTTGGTGGTTTACCGACATGGTAAACTTTTACCACCATCATTTAATGCACATTACAGTTGCGCAGCAGGCTCTTGATCTGTTGCTCTGCAGTAAAAACCCTTTCGGCACTAGAAAAATGCCTGTGAAATCATCTAAAACGCTTGAAGACATGAAAACAGCACTGACAAATGCAACACTGCTCACACATCCAAAAGTTGGTGCTCCTATTGGACTTTTTGTTGATGCCAGCCAGGTAGTAGTCGCTGTGCCCTAATGACAAAACATACTCAGATCTCAGGAACCCTCGGCATTTTTTTCTAGGCATATCACAGAGGTGTAAACTAAATGGAACACTAAAGATAGTTAACTGATATCTGTCTACAAGGCTGTGAAACACTTCCATTTTAATTTCAAGAGCCAACATTTTGCTGTCTTTACACAGACCACCAAATATAACTTATTTTACAGTGGCCAACTGAATTTGCTTTGCCATGTAAATGCTGCATTCCAGATTTGTGGCTCAGTTTACTACAGATGTGCACCACATTGTGGTGGATCACCTTTCCAGGAATATCACCAGTATAACAATGGTGATGGTGGAATTGTCTTCTATGCAAGTTCTGCCAAAGACAGATTAGTATCCACCACCAATAGAGGGCATAATTTAGTCAGGAATTTGTTGACCCACATGAGATGTAATGCACTTTCCACCAAGAGATCTTTAGATGCCAATGAGTGCAGTCCTATTAAAACTTGTGAAGGTGTCAGTTGCACATAAGTTTAAGGTGAAAGCAAATCTTTTAAATGTTCATGCTGAGGCAATGAATAATGTTTGAACAATACATCTTTCACACATTTGTACAAATGTTCATGGAGCACTTCCTCAATGTTTTTGATATGATCACTATCTAACTGTGTCAATACTGACATGTATCTTTGAAATCACTATGCACTTGATGTTTGTAACAAATCAGTTCCACTTGAAAAAACCACAATTTGCTGCTTGTTGACGAGAATTGTGTGAGTTTTGCATGACCAATGTTTGGCATAGAAGAAACATTTTGGTAATATGAATCAGAGTGAGAACTTGATCGCACAATTGTAACTGGAGCTGCAGGGGCTGGAATAGAGAGCAAAGAGTTGTTGGTGTTTGATGCAGTAGAATTTGTTTTCAGAGGAGTACTAATTTTTATGTCGACCAAAATGCTGACTGTTTGTGAATAATCTATGTGAAAGAGCCAGGAAGGTACCAGTGTAGGATGATTCCTTTTGTGGTGTTACCCTAACTGAAACAGTATTTGATAACATATAACCACAGTTTATTCAGAAAATATACTGTGAAAGAGACACCAGTGACAGAAGCACATTACAAACATAAAAGACAAAAGATATCAGAAACATATAGGAACAGCTGCAATCATTAAAACTAAATAAAGCTCCAGGGCCTGATGGAATCCCCATCAGATTATATACTGAATTAGTGGCTGAGTTAGGCCCTCTCCTAACTATTATCTACGGTACAGCCCTCAAACAGAAAACCATGTCAAGTTGGAAGAAAGCACAGTTCACAATCATTTACAAGAAGGTAGTAGAAATGATCCACAAAACTACCACCCAATATCCTTGACAATCATTTATTGTAGAACTAACATTGTATTCTGAGCTCAAATATAATGAGGTATCTCAAGCAGAATGACCTGCTACATGCCAACCAGCATGGATTCCAAAAATGATGATCATGTGAAACCAAACTTGCACTTTTCTCATAACATACTGAAAACTTTGAATCAAGGCAGTCAGGAATATGCAGTATTTATTGATTTATGAAAAGCATTTGACTCAGTGCCACATCTACACTTATTGTCAAAAGTATGGTCATATGGGATATCAAACAAAATTTGTGACTGGATTGAGGATTTTTTGGTGGGGAGGGCACAACTTGTCGTCTCAGATGGCGAGTCATCTACAGATGTAAGTAGCTTCGAGTGTACCTCAAGGAAGTGTGTTGGGACCATTGCTGTTCATACTATGTGTTAATGATCTTGTGGACAATATTAATAGTAGTGACTGGACACTAACTTTGGTGCCACTGACCAGAATTTCTTTGGGTTATGAAAAATCATTTCACAATATTCAGCTACAGCAATCACTGAAGGCTTCACACATTGCTTTCTTTACAGCATCTCTCTATTTATAGCCCTATGTTTTGTTTTACAACTGTCACACAGTAGCCTCTGTTTCTTTGCCAGTTTCGATGTAGACAGCCTGCAAGAGGTCAGGTTTATTTGTTGCCATTAGATCTAACATATTTCAATCATGAGTGGGGTTCTGAACTATGTGCTCCAGCTAGTTTCAGAGAAGGCATTTAGAAACATTTCACAAGATGTCTTGTCATGCCAATGGTCACCACAAATACAACATTTTATTTTAATATTTAAAACAAAATGGTACTATAAGACAGTTTGTCACAATAATGTTGGCAGTGTGCTTTACATTAAATTACTCCCATCATTTTGGGAAAATAGAAATGCATTTAGGAATAAAGGAAAAAATACCTTGCTTACACATTATTTTAATTCTGTTAATCACTAGCTACAGTCCAATTTATCTAACAGTTCTTGTACTTTTAGTCTTCAGTGTGACTGTACTATAGTATGTCTAAATGTATAAGTTTAATGGAATAGTATCTAATTCGTCTAAGTTGTGATATAGTGGATTTATGTTTTACTTTTAATTATTAGTTTGATGAATTGTGCTGTACTCAGTTATTAGTGTACTGTCTTGCATAAGCTAATCTGTTTAGCAGTGCTGAATAATTTATATATTTATCACATATTGTAAATTGCTTTTGTTCTAAAACTTTAAGTTTGTCAAATATCATTCCATATCTTCTATATGTAGGATTTGATGCAGCAAATAAATAAACAATATGCCATCCAACTAGACTGTGCTTAAAGATAGTAGTCATCTAGAATTTAATAAAAACTGTAAAGGATACAGACAGAAAGAGAAACTTCTGTCAGCAGTATCCTATTCTTACATACATCACTTCAATTGCATTTATTTTCATGATTTTTTATCAGTTTTGTGTTAATTGGGAGTGTTGTAAACTATAGTTCAGAAGATTTGCTGATTGCTTTTGAAAAAAGAAATTGTAAATTTTTGTATTCCCCACAGCTATGATTTAACACGTATATGCCTACCCTTAAAGTTAATAACATGGTTAGTAATATTGTCTAGAGTTGGGTAATGAGGACAATAAATGATAAAAAATTAAATTGCACACTAATGTCATGAGAGAGAATAGGAAGGAAGGCCTGAGAAAACTTGGGTTTCATGCTAAATGACGTTAAGACACACGTGGAATGGTGAGGAAGTAAGAAAGAGGAGTAAGATTACACAGGTGTTTTCGTAGATTATATCACAAAGTGGGCCTTATTTTAGACATATATACCCTTGAAATTTAGGTCCAAAAT
Organism: Schistocerca gregaria; assembly: GCF_023897955.1. Classification (NCBI taxonomy): domain Eukaryota; kingdom Metazoa; phylum Arthropoda; class Insecta; order Orthoptera; family Acrididae; genus Schistocerca; species Schistocerca gregaria. The sequence goes on along the minus strand of NC_064921.1, from coordinate 782,728,192 downwards.
TGTATATATTGTTACCGTAAAAGTACAGTATTGGTTTATATCATTTTTCCCATAGAGTCACTGCATAAGATTGCTGTTTCAAAACATAAATAAGAGGAAAGTTTGGAAGGAATGAGAATCAATCCTTGACAATGTGAGACTGAGACAGTCTGTGGTGTGTGTTTGGATAATGTAATCAGTAACACATTGCTTACAAAAGGGAGGGGTGGGATCTGGGTATTAACTTGTCGTGTATAATCAACAGGGACTATGGTACACTTGGTGTATATCCATTCTCTCACTTGTTCTGTTATGAGTTGCTAAAATGAATTAGGTACCACAGGCATTCGGCTGAAATCGGTTGATTTGGTTGTCGTGACAAACAGATGTGTAGCATAGCTCTTGGTCTAGGTTAGGATGAAAGGTGGCAACTTGGCCCTGAATTAGTAAAGCCAACAAATAAGAATGCCAAATAAAGGCTGTGGTAATAGATTGCCCGTAGAGTAGCCTAATGTTAACGTTAATGTTACGATTTCAGCTGAACACCAGTTGTACCAAACTCATTTTAATTACAGGCCTGTTATATATTATTAGCACATTTCCATAGATGCCCATGGATTGTGTAAAGAAATGTAAGAACTTCCTTTGCATTTTGGTGAGCTAGGGAACACTGCCATAGTTTTAAATGTTGAAATTCTTCCTGATGAGAGAAAAATATTAATGTCTTAGTTTTGGTTTACTAGATAATTAAGATGTTATTAAACATAATGTGTACAAGATATTGATTAGTTCACTTACCTACATAAAAGTTGGACTGACACACTAGTGTGTCAGTCCTATATGAAAGTACAGTACTTTTTGAGCTTATTTTTTCAGAACATAGTATAATTATGTACTGCATTTCATATGGAAGCTTGCCATGCTTGAAGCACTTATGACTTGTAAATTTATATCAGCCTTACAATCATTGTGTCACAGCAGGACACATTGCAAGAATTCTTGGCAATTTTCACCATGGTGTAGTTTTTATCTATTGTACATTAGGACATGGAGTGAACGTTTGGACAAGGATGGGCACAACTTGTAGTGACCTGATTGTGCCACCATTGCCTTGGTTGCCTAGTCTCATTATTTCTTGTAATTTTTGTCAGATGTATGGTCATAATTCCCACTATATATTCTCCACCTGATGTTTTACATTTGAAAATGACAACATAGTTTGTTGAGACTGATAATGTAATCCCTTCTTTTTAAAGCAAAAATGTTATGTACTGTGACTATGGCTTCACTACTTAGTGTCAAATAAACATTTAAGCCTTGTGACTTGAACATCATATGATGCAATTGGCGCAACCCTCATACTGAATAATTTCAGGACTATTCTTACAGTTACTACACTCAGTTTCTTCATCACTCAGTTTCATCACTCTTACTGTTCTGTCTTCATCATGCTTGGAAAAAATATGGTCTCCTTACTTGAGTGTAATTCCTAGGTATTTGTAACTTTTGGCTTTTTCCTACTTTTACTTACCAAAGAGAAACTGCCAAACAGCCATATGTTTTCAGAAGTTGTTTTATTTAGGTGAGCAGTTTCAGCATCTCATTAATGCCATCTTCAGGCCCCTATGCAATTCATGTATAGACAATCAGATATAACAATACTTGCGTAAGTGGAGCCATCGGTATCATGATTCCATGAATTCATTTTTGAAGTGTTTACTTTGAAGACTTGACTTGTCAGAGACTCAACTTGTTGAAGACTTGTCAGGTCTTCAAGTTAAAATCTTCAAAAATGAATTCACAGAATCCAGATATTGATGGCTCCAGTTATTCAAGGATCAACTTACCTGATTGACTGTACATGGAGTGCACAGGGGCCTGAAATGGCACTCATGAGATGCTGCCTAAATAAAATAACTTCTGAAAACATATGGTTGCTTGGTTATTTGTCTTTGGTAAATATTTGACCAGCCAGTGTCCCATATCCATGATGGATTGACAGAGTGTCCAGTTCTTGTTCCCTGTAGATGAATTTTCCATGCCAGGATTCCTCCTTCCTCAAATTTCATTAATTTTGTCATATCCTTATTTATGAGCAGGTCATTTCCTGGAGCCATTCTTCCAGCTTTTTAATGGTTTGTTAGTGGCAACAGACAGAAGAAATGTTTTGTTTGTGTTGCACATTTCTCAATTTTGGCTGAGATAAACTTACATTGCAGTGTTCCTTTTCAGCACACCAGTGTAAAAGTTTGCACACAAATCTGTGTAATGCACAGGTTTATTTATGTGTAAAATCTGAGGGAATGTTCTTTTGTTTGAGGCTGTGTGTGAAAGTTTGTGTGCTGTCTAGATTTGGATATTTTGCTGTTCGCATCGCTTGTGCATAATCTTTCATTGATTGTATCTATACCCATTTGTATTATGAAATTTTGAACATTCGCAAGTGGCAAGATAAACTCATAGTGTTACTGTATCATCAGTTGTAGACTTAAAATTATTTGCACTGTTTTAAGAATTTTGAGAACTGTAGGCCTATTCTCATTCGAAACAAACATTCTCTCATTTCATTGTATAATTATGTGAGAAACAGGTTATTTTTTAGAATTTCTGGGTGCTTACAAAACTGTATTTTCATAAGTTACCAGTACAAGTCTTGTGAATAACTTATTTTGTAGCAAATTAACGTTTGTGATTCACAGTTACTGCCAAAGAATAGCCCACCCCAAATTTCATTGCATAATGACGCATATGAACATGCACTTTTGAGAATTATCAGAAGTTATCAGTGCCCTATGCATAATCTAATGTCTAGTAAAGCAGCACTAGTGATTTAGTTACTGCAGCAGATACTGCAACTAACAAATGGTGTTACATATAGCTTTCCCTTAAAGAAGAGTATATTTTACCTACATATATCATAAATGAATTCTATTTTTAAGTTTGTTAGTGAATAAAATTAACCTCAAGAAGTTTTAGGATACAAGTATTTTTGCCATGGGTTTTTCTGTTGCCTCATATTGTGTACTTGCTTCAGTTCTTATGGGGAATCAGTACTTTTTTAGCTCAACAGAGTAAAATATATTCAATAGGCTTATTTTAAAGTTATTTGTTCACTGTTCTGTAATACAATGCACCAACCAAAATGCAGTCCTGCTGTGAATTCCGTTCCCAAACACAGGATGAGTTGGTTGACATTCGCACGCAACTGGAAATCGCCCTGGCTATTGTCAAACAATTGGCAGATGCTGTGAATCACTGTGTTGGAAGAGCTCCCAAGAGTTATGTACCTATAGTACCAATACTAAAGTATCCCAAGTACTATCCTTGGCTGTGGATCCCATCTCCTCTGCAGAAAGTACAGGATCTGTCACTATTCGTCCACTTGGATGCGAGTGGCATTTGATGGTAGATCTAGATGTACTGTACAGGGTGGACAGGGACAAGGGAGGACTCAGGGTATTACACCAATCACCCTGTCCAACAAGTTTGAGGTGCTGTCTTTAAGTGAAACTGAAATTGAGCCAGTGGAAGTCACTTCACCTGTTTTGAGGAAACCTATTTTGTTTTGTGTCACGAGGAGTCAAATGCAAAAGGGTATGGGTCTATCAACTGCTGGCAGTTCAAAACGTATGGCAAGTGATGGTACCCCTCAAGCAAATGACAGCAAGGGACAGGAAAGGACATGACGTGCACTCAGTGTGTATGGCTGAGGGCCTCCTTCAACATGCTGAAGAGGCTAGTCCAGCAGCCATTGAAGGAACAGGGTGCAATCAGCTGCAGAATGTGATACACATTGAAACAAATAATGCCTGTCATCTGGGCTTTGAGGTCATTCTTGGGTCATTCCAGCAACTGGTGCAAAAGATTGAGAAGACCAGCCGTGTGCATGGAGTTTCAACAAATCTCACAATTTGCAGCATTACTCCCAGAACTGATAATGTCCCTTTGCTTCTGAGTTGAGTGGAAGAACTCAGCAACAGACTTCGGAGGTTTACTGACAAGCTAGGCTGTGAAATCCTGGACTTGTGCCGTAGAGCTGAGAACTGTAGGGTCCCCCTAAACAGGTCAGGTGTGCACTACACATCAGAGGCTGCTACCCAGTAGCTGACCATGTATGGGGTGGCACACAAGGATTTTTTAGATAAGGTGACTTTCCGTCCAGTCCACATAATAATAACAGAGGGAAACACAGCAGTATCAGCGTAAGATTGAACAAAATGTCTCCCACACATGAGAGTATTAAAATCCTAGTGGTTAACTGCCAAAGCATTTGCAACAAAGTTCCAGAGTCCAAAGTGCTCCCAAAAAGCAGTAAAACTTACATAATACTAGGTACAGAAAGCTGGCTGAAACCTGAAATTGATAGTAGTGATATTTTTGGGAAAAAATTAATTCTATGTTAAAAAGATAAGCTAATGGGAAATGGATGTGGTGTCCTTGTCACAGTAGACAAGAAACTCAAATCCGCTGAGATAGAAATATAAACTGCATGTGAGATTGTTTGTGTAAGACTTAGTATCAGGGGTGGGCATAAAATTGTAACTGGATCCCTCTATTACCCACCAGACTCATCTTCTGATGTAACCAAAAACTTTAGAGAAAACCTCAGGGTTCACTTGTACGTAAGTTTCCTAATCTTAATGTAATCAACAATGGAGACTTTAATCAATTGGGAAAATTAGTTTTATTAGTGGTGTGCCTGATAAGATATCCTGTGAAACTTTACTAAATGCCTTCTGTGAAAACTATCTGGAACTGATAGTAAGGAACTTCACTCATGACGGAAATATTTAGGATTTAATAGCAACAAATAGACCTGACCCCTTTGAGGACATCTACATCGAAATTGGTTTCAGTGACCATGATGCAATTGTGACAACAATGATTACCAAAGCACAAAGGACTGCTAAAACAAGATAAAGATATATGTGTTCACTCAACTAGATAGAAAATCAGTACTGTTATATCTCAATGGATAACTTGAAATTTTGAGCACAGGGCAGGAGTATGTAGAGGAAATAAGGCTCAAGTTTAAAAGAATAGTTGACAATGCACTGAATAGATATGTACCCAGCAGAACAGTTTATAATGGGAAGGAGCCATGATATACAGTCATTGTAAACAAACTGAGACAACTGTATAAGAGGTGTAAAACAAAGTGTAGGGCTATAGATAGAGAGAATCGGAATGAAATACATTTGGCTGTCAAGAGAGCAGTGCATGAAGCCTTCAATGACTACTGTAGCAGAATATTGTCAAATGATCTTTCCAAAACCCAAAGACTTCCTGGCCATATGTAAAGGCTGTTACTGGCACCAAAGTTAGTGTCCAGTCCCTAGTGGAAGAGATGGAACTCCAGTTTATTTCAGCATAACAAAAGCTGGAATGTTTAGCTCTCTTTCCAAATTTTCCTTTACAAAGGAAAACCCAGGAGAATTGCCCCAGTTTAATTCTTGTACCACTGAAAAGATTAGTGAAATAAGTATTAGCACCAGCGGTGTTGAGAAGCAGCTGAAATTCTTAAAACTGAACAAAGCTCCTGGGCCCGATGGATTTTCTATCAGATTCTATACTGAATTTGTGGCTGAGTTAGCCCCTCTTCTAATTACAATCTGTCATAGATCGTTTGAATAGGAAACCGTGTCTAGTTGGAAGAAAGTACAGCTCACACCTGTCTACAAGAAGGATAGTAGAAGTGATCCACAAAATTGTCATCCTATATCATTGACATCAATTTGTTGCAGAATCTTAGAACATATTCTGAGCTCAAATGCAATGGTGTATCTTGAACAGAAAGATCTCTTCCATGCCAACCAGTGTGTATTCTGAAAACATCGATCATGTGAAACTCAACTCTGGCTTTTCTCACGTGGTATACTGAAAGCTTTGGATCAAGGCAGTCAGGTACATGCAGTATTTCTGCTTTACTGAAAAGCATTTGACCCAATAACAGACCTACATATACTGCCAGAAGTTCAATCATATGGGGTATCAAGTGAAATTTGTGACTGGACTGAGGACTTTTCGGTAGGAAAGACACAGCTTGTTATCTTGGATGGAGAGTTATCATCAGATGTAGAAGTAACTTCAGATGTGCCCCAGATATTTTGGGACCTTTGTTGTTCATGTAATATGTTAAGGACATTGCAAACAATATTAATAGTGACCTAAGACTGTTTGCTGATGATGCAGTTATCCACAATGAAGTAATGTCTGAAAGAGGCTGTGTAAATATTCAGCTTGATCTCTATAAGATTTCAAAGTGTTGACAATTTGCTTTCAATGTTCATAATTGTAAAATTGTACAATTTGCAAAATGAAAACATGTAGTATCCTTTGACTATAGTATCAATGAGTCACTGCTGGAATTGACCAACTCATAGAAATTCCTGGGTGTAACACTTTGTAGGGATATCAAATGGAACGATATCACATAGGCTCAACTGTGGGTAAAGCAGCTGATAGACTTTGGCATATTGGTAAAACCCTGGGAAGTGCAATCAGTTTACAAAGGGGATTGCTTACAAATCACTTGTGAATCCCAAACTAGAAATAGTACTTGAATAATGATAACAAAACCAGGGGCTGTATTTGAATCTAACATAGTTTATTCTTTTTAAAACATGCTACCAGTTTCAACAGCACATGGTTTCATCTTCAGGTCCTAACATAACCAGCCATCCACAACCGTTTTCATGTGCAATGAATTGTATGCAGTGCACCAAAATTAACTGGAGCCCATACCTTCCCTGGCAACAAACCCCACATGGCCATTTGTCATCTGACCATGCTGGGCTTGTTGTTGCCATGGAAGGTACAGAATTCAGTTAATTTTGGCCCAATGCATGTGTTTCTGTTTGTTGCCCATGAAAACAGGTATGGATGGCAGGCTACATTTGGGGCCTGAAGATGACACTGTGTGGTATCAAAACTGGTAGCATGTGTTAAAAAGAATACAAGACATTAGATCCAAATACAGCCAAAGGTTTGTTATATTTACTTAAGTATCATGTGTCTGGCTGCAATCCCACTTTTCTTGATGGATTGCCAGAGACCCATGGGAAAGTATTACAGAGATGCTGAAGAAACTGAACTGGAAGACTCTAGAAGGTAGACAAAATTATGTCAAGAAAGTCTACTAACAAAGTTTCAAGAACTGGCTGTAAATGATGAGTCTACAAATATTCTACATCCCCCTATATATCGCTTACATAGTGGTTGTGAGGACGAGATTAGAATATGTACAGCATGCGCACTGGCATCCCCTTACGTCCGCGATGCCTTTTCCTCCCATAATGTCTTCAGGTGTTGTCTTTCTGTCCAGGCGGTCTAAAAGCAGCCCATATAGTTTTGTTGCGAACTTCAGCTACATTTGCAATTGAGATATAATTTGGATAGCAAAGTCGACGAAAGATAATTATTTTCGATTAAGTTTTCAAGGAAACCGCAATTTTTAGTACTTCCACGAAATTTCCCGGAAAGATAATTATTTTCGATTAAGTTTTCAAGGAAACCGCAATTTTTAGTACTTCCACGAAATTTCCCGATGTTTGAGAAGTTTGATTTTCAAATGTTGGCATTCTGTCTTTGCTGTGTCCATGATCAATTCAGTTACAAGGCGCAGCAGGTCCGCGCAGGTATAGTAGCAGCTAAACGGGGAAGGAAATAGTCATTTCAGGGTAGTCCTCTGTGGTGTGAGGATGGCTGATGTTGGTGGCAGTAGTGGTGTTCAATATTTTGAAGGTGTTGAAAAGTTGTTGGAGATTTGGTTTACGCGGACCGATGGCGCGGTGAAGCAGTGTGATCTGCGGAAAATCTCTAGGTAAAAATATATGTATAAGGACTGATTCTCGGCTGCAGGGAAAAACTAAAATGGTGGTTCATGCACCTTGCAAGCTTCTCAAATTTTGCGTGAATTGAAAATTTAAATTGTGTTTTTTGATCAGAAAAAGATTGTTATTGAAAACATCATTGTGGATTTAACGTCGGCGTATCTGTAGACATAAAAAAGTCAATTAATCTTTAATTCGTACAGGTACCGGTTTATTTTCCGGCATATGGTGAATTTATTAATTACGTGTACAAAGTAAATTATATGATCAGAATTATTCGGAAATTTTACTTTGAAACAGTTTTGTGTACATTTTGTTACGGTGTTTATTGCGCTGCTTACGGAGGCCTCTTGGATTTATGTGGTTTAGGATCTTCCACAAGGCAACTTACATTTGAAGTGTGCTTTGCAGTATTAGGAGTCAGGTCACAAAACTGATGTGAAGACCGGAGGAAAAGAAAGTAAGTTGGCCAGAAATGTGTATTGTGATAGGATCTGTAATTTGTATTTGCAGAAACAAGTGTCTGTAGTCCAAATTTTTCTTTCTTGCTTCATCTCCGATAGAATATATGACACAGTTTTTTATTTGTATGTTACACACACACCGTATTTCTTTGCTTTCTTGCCAACTTTCCCTTTCTCGAAAAAGACTAGAAACTTGTAAGCGATGTCAGGAGCTGGGAGTATTCTCGGTTAAAAGAAGAGCGTGGCACACTACAGTAAATCACTAAAAAAAAAAAAAAAAAAAAAAAATTAGACCGATGCGCGATACAAGGTAACTTGCGTCTGATCCGTCGCCCACGTCAGTTTTGTCACGCTTCAAGAATAGAACAGTGAGTTGCACCCAAGTGCATGTAATGAGCACGATTTGTGCTTTTTTTTTTTTCAATAATAAAAAAACGCGCGTAAATTACAAATACTTAACACGACTGTAGTTTGATCAAGTTACGTGTCATGTTTTAATGGAACAACTGGTTAATATCTCAGTGGTATGCAACTTATAGTAAGTCAGGTATGACTTTGATGCATTCATTTGTTGTACCGTTTCAGCCAAAGGTACCATTACACAGGAACTTCAGCAACACACTTGTATTGAATCATTGATGCACTGAACTAAACTAGAGAAAATGGCCATTTTTCCTACGATTCTGATCAACTACTACTCGAAACTAAGCTGGCAACTTATTGCAGTTATTTAGCCCTCAATAAAGACAGGTGTTGTGCAACCTCCTCAGTAAATGAGTAACAGCTGTTGCTCCCCATTTCATGTCATTCAGTAATGCATTTTAACTATAAGTTGTGATTCATTGCAGTAGCAGGCTCACTCAGAAGTTCCTGGTGTAATGTGAACTGTGCTAATTTTAAATAAAATGTGTCAAATCCCAAGTAGTGCTAGTTATCAAGTCAGTGATGCTTCATTGGAACTGGTCTGCACTAGTTATCCTGTTTTTTCCACTTTTTAGTAGACTATTTTCTGTCTAAAGTGTATGTCAGTGTATGCTAAGGATTTCTTACTTTCCTTTATTAGTTTATCGTAACATTTAAACTCGTTCCGTGTACACATTTCATAAAGATGTATTGTGTGGGTAAAGGTATTGTCTGTTGATCTGACACTTTGGTCCTCAAGTGTCATGAAGGTATTAACCAACCACAAGAGAAAGATATAATGCAGCGAAAAATGTAAGTAAGTAGCAGATCTTGATCTTCAGTACTGATTAATAATGATAGAAAATGAATCGGTTGTCAAGAGTTAGCAAATGGAACCATTTATTCGGTGATGCACGTAAAGAAAAAGGTATCAAGTGTATATCTGGAAGTAACTTTTGGTAGTTATTTTTCTGCTAGTCACTGAGCAATCGAAAATAAACTCTTGGGCAAGTGCTCAAGCACATGAGAGAATACTTGTATATGGTGGGTGGGGTACAACTTTGTCCATTACATGGACAATTTTTGAATTTCCTCTCTCTTCCACACCACAGTATTACACTCTGAGAGAGGAGATAGCTATAGATAGTGTCTTTGGGAAAGTTAACATTACCTACTTGCATGAGATTTTCACTCTGCAGCAGAGCATGCGCTGATATGAAACGTTCTTGCAGATTAAAACTGTGTGTCGGGCCGAGACTCGGAACTCAGGATCTTTGCAAAGGCACACAGTTTTAATCTGCCAGGAACTTTCATATCAGCACACTCTCTGCTGCAGAGTGAAAATCTCATTCTGGAAACATCCCCCAGTCTGTGGCTAAGCCATGTCTCCCCAATATCCTTTCTTTCAGGAGTGCTGGTTCTGCAAGGTTCGCAGGAGAGCTCCTGTAAAGTCCAGAAGGTAGGATGAGTTACTGGCAGAAGTGAGTCATGCTTGGGTAGCTCAGTTGGTAGAGTACTCGCCCGAGTTCAAGTCTCTGTCCGGCACACAGTTTTAATCTGCGTGTGCGCGTGTCCGCATCAGATACGAAAAATGTAAAGAGGCGGGTGGTTGCGACTCTTTCCATTGTTGTACAAATAGTTTTTGATGGAAATGTCAGTAAGAAGTCTTTAATGGGATGAAGCATGTGGCAGAATACTGAATATGTCTTCAAATTGTGTTAGTGTAGACTGATTTGAGATTGTCACCTTTGGTAGAGCATTGCCAGATTAAAGTTGTACACTCAGAGTATTCGGGCAATATTTTCTTACCTAAGGCTCATTAACTGCAAAAAGTAAACCTTTTTTGTCTTTCAGGAGTAAATGGGAATCACTGCTAAAAATTGTTCGCTGTGAGGTGATAAGCTTTGTCCGGAATGAACATGTAGATGCATATGTACTGAGGTAAGAGCACCTTCCCACTAGACCTATATGTATAAAATTATTTTCTCGAATAAAATAAATCATGGCAATACTGTTAATCCCTTTTTAGTGAAAGCAGTATGTTCATAACAAATCGCCGGTTTATTCTGAAAACATGTGGGACTACCACACCACTATTGTGCTTGAAGCCACTTTTGATGTTGGTTGAACAGTATGCTGGATTTAATGAAGTGGAAGTAAGTAACCTTCATTTCGTAGTTAACTGTTAATCATATATAAAGAATTTAATAGCTGTAAATTAATTCAGTTTATTATAACTGGTTGCAAAACACTGTTTATTTCAAATTTTAATAACGGTGTAACATTTTGTCATAGGATGTGTTCTACTCTCGGAAAAATTTCAAGAGACCCGATCTGCAGTTGAGTCCACATAAGGCTTTTGAACAAGAGGTTGCTGTTTTGAACTCCGTTTTCAAAGGTATGCAGAGAATCATGTTCAAATTTAAAAAAATTAAGTTATAAACTGTGATAAAATTGATTTTTAGAAACGGCAAAATTTCTTAAGCTGTCAAATCTTGAGCTATAGTAATGAAAAAGCTACTTACTTACACAGATGGTGCTGCCTATTGCATGGGGAACATGATAGAAGACTGCTGGTATTTGTATACCTTAAATCCACTGGGAGAAGGAAACAAAACTCGCAGAGGTATACAGGAACCTGACCAGACCCTAGAAATCCTTATGTCAGATCTGGATCCAGATATCATGAATATTTTCACGCGGGAGGAGTCATCTTCTGCTGCAGAGGCTACCCAGGTATGAAGCTAGCTTTATACCAATCATGGTTGGAAAAACAGAAACCTTTTGACATATATGTGCATGAAATGCGGGTCCAGTTCACAACTAAGTAATTAATTTTTGTAGTAAATAGGTAGGGAAAAAAGCAAATTGTGCAATATGATGCAGGGGAGGAAGTAAGACGACTTGTCACAGCAATGCAGTGTAATTTAAAACTGCTTGTAAAACTGTTTAATGTTTTGTTTCTAATTTTTGCAGAAATCTGGAATTGACAAATTGATTCCAAATATGGTGATAGATGATTTTCTATTTGAGCCTTGTGGTTATTCCATGAATGGCATTTCAAAGAAAGTAAGTATTATGCCATAATATTTTTGTAAGCATGCATTGAAGAAAATATTTAGCTTAGTTAGAAGTTAGTTCTGACAAGTTGGAGTACAGCTAAAGGTAAATTCTTTATAGTCAGTGTGTTTCTTTGAATAAAAAAAAATGCATCAATCACAGCCTTAATATTGACAGGATTTTTTAAATACCAGCTCCACTTGCAGAAATATTTTTATGCAAGAGGTTATAATGAACAAAATTCTGGGAGAGTTATGAATTAGAAGTTCCTTGTTTCAGGGATAGAGACTTGTGGGCTGACACCCGCGAAGCAGAAATTTAAGGTAAAAATCAGCCATTTGGAATGTATAATATGATCCCACAAAAGACTTTGTGGTGTGTTTAGTGTACTGACAGCACATGTCACCATAATATAGGCACATGGATACTAAATTGTAATTTTAGAGTTACTTATAACTCTAATGTACTTCATATTTCGTTTGGAGTCCTACTTTCATAACATATTCAGAGTAGTTTCAGGAAATGAGTTCGTGGAGCGCTATGAGATGAGGTTAGAAGCTGTTAGCAGAAGCATGATTAAAATTCATGGATGCGGAAAGGTTTTGTAGGTAAAAAGTTGATCCTTTTAAAAAATTCTAAATGGTGAGTGGTTTTATGCACTTTTCATGCTTAAACCTGCATGCATGAGAGGAGTTTTGAAGACACTGAATAGCTGAGATACTATAAAACATCAGATGCGGTTAATTAGTAATTATGGGTTCATTGTCCATGTACTGCATCTTATATTCTGGATTGTGATGGTCAACATTGTTCTTGACCCTAGCTTGAAACCAATAGTTCATTGAATAGGTAGCAGTAGCATGAGTGCAGGCTGAATAAGTGTGTTCTGTCTGTACAGCACAGAGCTTGTTTCATTAGGGGAATACACAAGTGTAGATAAAACTGCTGAGATACAATGGTAGTTGAAAAAAGTGTGGTTGCAAAGAGGTATAAATATCTGCATGTAATGCAAACACTGCCAAATGTGATATTTCGTTGTAGTCACGTATTGAGTGCTAGGTGCTTTGTGCTGGAAACAAATAATAGTGATGTCATGAAATTCAGCAGATACACAGGTCTGTGTAATGTTGAGCATTTACAGTTTTTAGATAATTTTGTACAGTGTTCTTGGGACCATCTGCCAATTACTGTCACTAGGATTGATTAAATTTTCTGTGCAGCACTCAAAACCGTGTGACAAATCTTAAAAGTAAGTGCTTCAAAAGCAGTGTGTCAGGAAATCATTGTGCAATTGGATGGTGCAAAATCTCAGGGAATTCTGTGCTTTTAACTTGGCATTGAAATTAAATTTTGTACTTTATAAATCACAAATTTTAAAGTACATGAATATTACTCCGTATAAAGTATTGATGTTCATAACCTGCGGTTAAACTGCTACTTGGGGATGGCTGGTATACACTCAGCCGAGAGGAAAGAAAAATCATTGTTTTAGTAGGCTCCCCCCGCCCCCTCCGCCACGCCTTCTTCTGTTCACCCATGAAATTAGCAGTAGTGTCTTGACACCATCTTCGACGTCACACCTAGAATTCTCAGGGAATTATTATTTTTTTCTCCGTTTTTGAGTGGATACCATGATTGACACAGTCATATAGGGAAATACAAAAAGAATATATAGACTATAATTGGCTGTAACTGTGTAGTGCATAATGATACGCCGATAATGTAAAGGAAGTTCAAAAGTTGTCGACATAATAGATAGGTGCTATACAACTGCCCTTGGTCATGTGGACAGTACCTAATTGATAATCCACTTCATTCAATACTTTCTGAAACATTTTCATTTATGGAATTGTGTTCAGCAAGGCAGGTACATATAAAAGTTCTTCCACATTACCCCCAAAAATAAATGCATGGGTGTCAGGTGAAAAGTTCTGAGTAGCCAAGAGCTGTGATTCCAGTATGACCAGGTCAACAATTTGGGAGATTTTGATTTGTGTGCTACCTCTGTGTAGGGGCGCCCTGTTCTGCAGAAAGGCTTAATCAGTTAAATCTATATCGAGGTGTGACATCTTCTGTTACGTAAGCATGTTCGGGTAAATGTTTGTTGAAAACACTTTGGTAATTGAAGGATAATGGTCCATACAATTTGTATGCCAGCATCACTTGTAACATGTTAACTTTGAGTCACACTGATTTTCAGTTATACACAAATGCTTTTCTGCGCCATTTTATTCAGATATTGTACTGGTTAACCATACCACTTATGTAGAAGGTAGCCCTATCACTAAACACAAGATGAATTCTTCTTCCATCACTTACAGCGTTTCTGTAGCATGTAGCAGCTACTGATCAAAACAGCCCTGTATATTATCTGTAATTCTTATCTGTGTATCACTATGCAGTAAATAGTTACAGCGGTTTTTATTGATGTATTCATTTTGAATTGACCTGTATTTAAGCATTGTGTTGTTCAAATATTTGATAAAGTGAAGAGCTTTGATAATGCAGTTTAGCAGAATTGCCAGACTTTGTACAATCCTGTGCACTGGTGCTGTGTAGTTGTTGCATATTGAAAGTATGCTTAAGAGACAAACTTGTTCTTACTGTTTGTTCTTTGTGTGTAAAATGTATATAGTTAAGGTAGTAGGTTCACTCTCTTAAAAGTGAACTGACAATGTGCGGGGGTTGAACCAGTACCGTCGCAGATCTAAGGTTTTTAAAGTGGGGGAAAAAAACAATGTGGAAACAGTAACAAGCAAGAGATAACCATTGGTTATTTTGTATCTCAGCTCAGTTCATTGCCTCTTTGTTGTTATGGCTAACTTCATTCATGTATACAGCTTTAAGAACATTCATATTTATAATTAAGCTTGTGTGTTGTCTGCCCATCCTCTACCACTTGATGTTCATTCCTTTCCTGTGTGAAACTCTTAACATTCCCACATGTCTACCATTGCTTTCTGGCAGACTGAATTACTCATTACTACTTTACTTATAATCTAAGAGATTGACAGTTGAAATTAGTGTGTAGACTGAGCACTGAATCTGATATACTTTCTCGTCTGTTCTTAGGCGGGTCCAGAACTAGCTGCTGTAAGTATATCAACAGAAACTTAGTGGATTGGCATTATTTATAGATGTCTTAGTGTGTCTTGCATGAACTGACGCCTGTCTTTCATATTAAAATCTGTACTAGAAGCAGGCCAGGAAGATTTTATACTGCAGAATCAGTGCAGATATGGGCCAGTGTAGGAATTGGTCTTAAAAACTCAATGTTGATGTGATTTTTGTTATAAGCTTTCTTCTGGTTTTGTGTTAATCAGGTCAGTAAGTCAGGATTTGGTCACAAAAGGAGATTACTTTTTGGCATTCCTTCTCATGAATATGGCATCAGTTTCTGGTCAAGATATTAATTTTTCATCAGTTTCTAGTCATGATATTAATTTTCCATGATTCTCAGAAGTGGTTTGAAGTAAGAGTATACCAGTTAAAGTCTTCAACATTGTAACAGTCTAATTATCCTATCCATAAGAAAATTTCAGGATAGTATAGGATACTTGGAGCCTGAAGCACTATGTTGTCTTTCTACTGCTAATTTGTCTGTAATGTTTCAGAAAAATCTAAAATTTTGTGCCTGGTATAGAATTCAGATGAGATGGATTAGCTTTTGAAGTGTTGGGTTATCACAGGGGTAATGGAAATGATCAGTGCTGTTTGTTTTTCTGTAATACCTTCTGTTTGAATGTGTGATAGGTTTTGGGCACAGAAATTAGTTGACAATGAAGCAAGCATCGATGAATGCCAAAAGCAGAACTAAAATGCGTAGGTTTTCGAGTGGCAACCACTTGCGTTGATCTAGTAATGTTTGAATCATTTGCTAGTGTGTCATTGCGTTGAAGGGCTACAGCTGTGTGTACCTGGAGATAAGCAGATATATGTTCTGTTAAAGTGAAATGCAGTTTTAGTTGCCTATTTTAGCTTTTACACCATCTGATAGTCCCATTTTTTCATATTTCTTCCTGTTGTTGCAAGGAGGAAAGCATGTGGTAGTGTAAACATTATTTGTTAAATGAAGATATTCCAGAGATTGCAGACATTTGGAAAATTGGTATCATTTTAACTGTAAGTCATCTTGTTGCCACTTTGCTACAATATTACACTATAAATAAAGAACTGAAAAACAAATTACACCTATAGCCTTGTAGGGGGATGGGAGAAAAGTTTTAAAATGCATCATTTTTGGTTCTGTGCCTCTACAGTACAAATCTGCTTACATTCACTGGTTGTTCAATAAATTAAATTTAGTTTGTAGAAAAGAAGTCCTCAGTTCATAAAACAGGTAAACAACTACTATGCTACAAAGATTGACAATAAGCTGCTTGATTGGTGTTACAGTAGATAAAAGGTTTAACTCTCCATCACAGTAATCACACATGTTTATAGAAGTCCTGGCAATTATCAAAAGCAAATTCTGTAGGCCCACTGAGGCTGTGGTCACGGTGGCACTGACTTAGAGGGTCCTGCTTACAGACATAAGCTGAAGACGGCAGAGCTTTTCAAAGTATGTTAGAGCATCTTTGATCTCAGTACAACCGATCTTATCACCTGCACATACAGACTTCAGACAACAATTAATGAAATTCAAATTGGTTTGTTTTCTTTGTTCAAATCGGCAGACATTCCCACATGCAAAACATGGAGTGTGAGAAATTTGAGTTCAGTGTACGAAAGGAGTTAGTGCCATCCTGAGGACAACGACGAATTTAATAAAGAGGATATGCTCGGAATCCACGGTCTGAAATCACCTCTTTATTACAGACAAAAAGTTGTGAAAAGCTCAAACATTTAATAATAATTAATTGAATGTTACTGTATATTAAGTGCTCTGTGCTTATCTAGCCATTTTACCCCCATGGGTGTATATAAAACATGTTGTGCAGGCAAAAGCTGTATCAAATTTTAAGCCTATAACATCAAAAATTGTTGAGTGAAAAAGGTGGTTTATGTCAGTTTTGATGCTCAAGGTTACTGTAGTGGGTCAGACTTTTGTTGTTGTAGGTGGCCATTAGCAGTCTATGAATTACTGCTGTGTTTTTATGCCAGTAGGATGGTGATTTTATTATATAAGGTGGTTTATAAATGTCTTGTACCATACATTTTTTTGCCATTTTGGAACCTAAGGTGTGTGTCAATTCTAAAATTTTCAGTCGTATGCTTAATGACTGTGCTGCTATCTGTGTAATAAAATGTATGACAAACCATATATCATCGTCTATGATAAAAGAATGCGAAATAAGTTTAATTGAATTGGTCAGTTTGCATATGTCTCTTTCGCTTATTTGAGGTGGTACACATTGTTTGTAATCTTGGTTTTCGATGTCGCCACATCATCTCGAGTATGCATTAGAATGTTACTCTTCTTGTATACTCATAAAACTTGGCTGGTTATTTTAATAACTGGGGAAAGAGAGTATGGTACTTACCATGTTCTTTTAAAGACAGATATAGGTTGGAATATGTACCTAATGTCCTTGATTCCACCAAAAAATGATGGAGGAGATCAGATGCAATGGAAATTCCTATAGGGTAGAGGAAAAAACTCAAAAATGATACCAGTCATACACACATCAAAAAATGTCTTGCGTCACATTGGTACCGAGAGTTCTGGAACCTGTACAGAAAATTGGAGTATAGATCAACATACACATCATTTCCACCCTTTCTATTGCTCATGAAAACCACGTATTGCATAATTGTACCATCACACAGTGAGACCTTCATAGGTGGTGGTCCAGACTGCTGTACACACCAGTACCTCTAATACCCAGTAGCACATCCTCTTGCATTGACTCATACCTGTATTCATCATGGCATACTATCCACAAGTTCATCAAAGCACTGTTGGTCCAGATTGGGTGATTCAGCGTAGATCCCACAGAGTGATTGGTGGGTCACATAATCCATAAACAGCCCTTTTCAATCTCGGCGATTGTCTGGTTGAAGGCATATGAGACACTCATCAGTGAAGAGAATGCGATGCCAACCCTGAGTGGTCCATTCAGCATGTTGTTTTGCTGTCAGGGTTCCTCTGAGCCATAATCTGTAGATACCGGTCATCCACTGCAGTAGTAGCCCTTGGGTAGCCTGAGTGAGGCATGTTATTGACAGTGCCTGTCTCTCTGTATCTTCTCCATATTCGAACAACATCGCTTTGGTTTCAGTCAAAGATGCCTGGACTCTCTCCTTGTGGAGAGCCCTTCCTGCACAAAGTAACATGCGGACGCAATCGAACCATGGTATTGACTGTCTAGGCGTGGTTGAACTACAGACTACACGAGCCGTGTACCTCCTTCCTGGTGGAATGTCTGGAACTGATCAGCTGTCAGATGCCCTCCATCTAAAAGGCAATGATGATGCATTATTGTTTACATCTTTGGTTTAGTGACATCTCTGACCAGTCAAAGGCACTGTGTCTGTGATACAATATCCACAGTCAGTGTCTATCTTCAGAGTTCTGGGAACTGGGGTGATGCAAAACTTTTTTGATGTGTGTATTATGACAGGTGAACTTCAGCTTACTGAGTGGAGTATACATAGTCGTCATGAAGAAAGAAATCATTGCTAGTATTTGGAGCCAGATGTGCATTTGGTTGACAGTAGAGGATTGGAGCAAATAGGGCAGTTCAGAGATAAATCATGCAGCCTTTGATCAAGAAGAAGTAAGTCTGTGGAGGAAAACATGCTGTAATGCTAGTAAAAGCAAAGCAAATAGAGGCAAGAAAATCTTTTCTCTCATACCAATTTCTTTTGTTGTGGTGGGTGGCATTACTTCTAACAAAATCA
Source organism: Schistocerca gregaria (assembly GCF_023897955.1). Classification (NCBI taxonomy): domain Eukaryota; kingdom Metazoa; phylum Arthropoda; class Insecta; order Orthoptera; family Acrididae; genus Schistocerca; species Schistocerca gregaria. Next base: position 782,709,612 of record NC_064921.1, on the reverse strand, counting down.
TTGAGAAATTTTTTCTTCTCCCTTATACTGTTTGAGAAATCATGAAAAATTAAATGTTCAGGTAACCTTATGTTTCTCTCTGTATGCTGTAAGTGTGTAGGCAGGTGTAAAGGGTAATTGTAAAATCCATGAAATATCTTAAAAAGTATAGGTAAATAGCTGAATGTAAAAAATGCTTCAGTACATAACTTTATGTGGACCCAGTTAGTCAGTTTGTAGAACAGCCAATAAGGACATTATTAACTGTAGTTGTTGAAAATGTCTGCAAACCATGCAGAGAAAGCAATTTGTGTTCTAGAATTGGTTTTTGTGAATTGGTAGTGTGAGTTCAGCATATTTCATTTCACAACACACCACCAATTTACTGTAACATAATGAAGTGGTAAAAGAAATTAGTGGGTATTTGTGCAGTGAAAACCATTGACAGGCCAGGCGTATAAGGAAAGAAAATGGATGTTTTATTGTGAAATCCCATAAAGTGTTCCTATCAAGCTAGTGCAGAATTGAACATTCATGTTGGAAATTACTTGAATTAGATGTTGCCACATCCCTGAATATGCTACTGATCTGGTCTATAAGTGTGTCCACAGTGGTCAATGGTTTTGATACCTTATGATTTTTGCTTGTGAAGTACATCATAGTGTTCATTATACCTCTACCACAGAACCCCAAAAGACTTGTGACACCACATAGCAACAGCTGTCCTTGCTGTCACTTCTGATTGTTAGATCTGGTATGGACAAATGATAGGGGGAGCTTTGAGAATCTTTCACATGCTTTCATTTGTCACATTGTTTTTGACCATTTATATGTGCTTCTTTTTGATTGGACTTACTACTCAATTTCATTGTGAGGAATTTAGTTAGACACCAGTGTTTTAAGAAAAGTGATAAGCTTTAATACTGCCTAAGATGTTTGACACATTTTACTGTTTCCAGGGATGTTACATGACCATCCATATAACGCCTGAACCAGAATTCTCATATGTGAGCTTTGAAAGCAATGTGCCACAAGCCTCATACAAGGAAGTGATCTCAAGGGTACTGGAAACATTCCAGCCTGGAAAATTTGTGATAACAGTATTTGCCAATAAGGTAAAAGTCGTTGCATAGTAAATACCAACAGTGTGTTACAACCTCTGTAAAAACTTAACTTAATCCAGTTTTTATTTTTAGGCCTCTGCTGCAGCAGCTTCCCCTAAAGAATTGGAAAGACAGACATCATTCGGAGACTGGCTTCGCCATGATGTTCAGTACTGCCGCTTCAAGAACTACGATCTGATTTACGCATTCTACTCTAAATTCCCAAGCTGAGGGTCCCTGGAGGCCCGAAGCTCAGCTGAGTTCCTTTCAGTTGTTGCTCGGTGCCTTCTTGGGCAGTTGCCTGCCCTTTTTATTTGTCACTGTAGCTGTAGATTTAATAACATAACATACCTTCTGCATTTGTTAAGTTTTTCTGTAGGTGGTAGTCAAATTTCCTTGCATGGTAGTTTTTATAACAGTTCCATTCAGCAGTGTAAAAATGCCTGTAAATTTCAAAATTTCTCACCATTTATAATCACAGCTTCTCAATGCTCTCTAATATTTGTAGAATACTGTTTAAAATTATGGAGTTTGAATATAATTAAAGCTGCTTTGTGTCTAATATTGCTTTGCTTCTGTGAAAGCATTGCAGCTATTAGAGTAAATCTTGTTTACATGTGGTGGCGAAATAAAATTTCTTGAGGTGATCAATTTGTACGCAGTGATTATGAGAGTTGCTGAAGCCAACAAAAGCCTCACCTATGAGGGTGACAAGTTGGCATCTCAGGTGGTAACCATCACTGGTTCCTTGGTTTGATGCATTTATTTAATTTCCATCTTGAAATGGCAGCAAGAAGTAATCATATGAATCCTTATGCTGCTGTTGAAGAATTTTATTATGATCTGAATTACAATTTAAGTTGCTAAGATCATGCATATATATTTTTTCTTTGTAACTGTGAAATTCAGATCAGTATTGATTTTGCAAAAAGCAGCCTTGAAAGGTCAGCAAAGTGTTGCTTACAGTTGTTCCTAAATGTCAATTGTTAATGTTTGTGATTTATTTCATGGTGCAGCATTGATTATAATAAAGTGTTTCTGTGAGTAAATTGTATATCTAGTATTTTCTGTGTATTCTGAGTTGTTACTCTGATGTTGAGAAATTAATTAAAAGTAAAGCATTCTTTGTAATGTAAGATGCTTGTCCAATTTCGAAATGGTCAGTTACTGTAAAGCTGTTTGAAGCAGTTTGAGATGGCTTCTTAGTGTGATATCAAGCTGCTGTGAACATTCACTTGTTCAGGGACCTTTGTGAATAGAGAATTGTCTACTTCAAATGAAATAATCTACTGCCACATGTTTTGATGGCAATTCTGTTAATCTGATTTTAACAAACAGTTATCACTCGAGCCATTGCTGATTTACTTGCTGCTAATATTGCATCAGTATTTTGGATTTTCTTTGTTTTTAGACACCAAACACTCTGAAACTGTGGCAGTGAATATCTTGGTGCAGTTGTGGTTGTTCTAGGTGGAGATGTGTCAGGTTAGACTTCCATTTTATATTGCACCTACTTGAATGGATATCCACGTGTTACAAAGCAACATTTCACAGTTGGCTGCTGTCAGAGTGATTAAACAGCTGTCACAGTTTCATGACATGGTCCCTCTGCTATACTCTGTTATAACATAAATCACATTACAGTCACGGTTTTCTTACATTTGGATTGAATCTTAACAGCATCATCTGTTGATACATTTCGAGTGAGTAGGGCAGATGATCTATAGTTGCAAAAGCTGTAGTAAACTGAGAATTTTTTTGTCCACTAAGAGTTGATTGTCATAGTACTGTTGCATATCAATTACAAAGAAAAGTGTTTTTGGTCATAGAGTAACATTTAAATTGGAACTCTAATTTGTAAAACAGTTTCCAAAGAATGCACCTCTTATTCTCTTAACAGAGCCCAATATTTGTGCACCAAACCTGCTGTCTCATGCAGGAGATACAGTAATTTTGAAGGCCCTGTTAAAATCCACAACGAATTAAGATTGGTAAGTTAAGTTTTGCTCTAATCTACCCTTTTTTTCTTTGTTTGGAAATGTTTTGTTGTGGGGAAAAATGTTGTGGAAATCAGGTTTATCATCATCTTAGTGAGACACACAGCATTGATAGATTTTTAATGTACATGGAGAACTTCAGAAAATTGTATCATCTACCACAGAAACAACTTTTTCTGTTCATGACACTGTAAGGTGGTGTTGGATGTGTAATAATCGCCGACTTCATTGGTACATGTCTTAGTTATGTGATCCACTGATTCACCTAAATCAGTGTAAACAACTCAGTACATTCTTCCTTCAGTTTGTAATTTCAGCCTTGAGATTTATTGCTCATAAACGTAATTTTACTGCAGGAAATGTGATGAAAGGCACATTTTCCTCTGAGGAAATTCGTTACAATATTTGTCACCATGTGAGAAATAGACCATGGCTTTCTGCAAAGGTATTGCAGTTGAAATGTTACACTGGAACTTGGAAATTGTATACGTCAAGTGCTAATCACATTATTAAAGAAGACACTGTCTGTCATTTTGGACAATCTCCAGTGCCATTTAACAGAAAGAAAGACTGCTTAAACATTTGCAATTGAAATGGCAGCCTGTCTCCCTCTCCCCACTCAGGTTTGGCCCAGTTACATCTTACTAGGTGGGGAGGAAGAGCCAGGTGGATGTTAAGACTGACTGACTTAAGATCCAGGAGGTTCATACAAAGTAGGTAGCTGCGGCGTACCAGAGTTATTAACGTGGGGAATTCCCCAGATGTATTTATTTCTAGTGTTGCCTTTTTAGTTTCTTTTTTAAACTGATGTCTAAGAAGTAAAAAGAGTATTATGGTTGTGTGAATATAAGTGGAATATTGTGCATTTAGTTTTATGTGAGTTTTGCAGCAGCCTGATATGAGCACATTGTGTTTAATGAGAATGCATATGATGGGAAAAGGTAATTCTGTGATAAGAGTGTGAGTTACTTTAATTATTTCTGTTATATTAAACATTTGGTGTTTTAGACTAATTTTGAAATTTGTTTAAACTATTTAGTTTTTATGCCTTTGTTTATAGAAAGTTTCCTGACTTTGCTATGTATTTAGGCATTACTGAAACTGGAAAATAATGTAATTTTTTGTGCAGATGTAGTTTCAACATTTTATAATTTGTCAGGGGTGAGTTTTGATGCTTCAATACTCATTGGCTTTCATCTTTTGTGCTTTTTATATCTTGTAAACCAGTGACTTCCACAAGAGTAAATTAAAGCCTTTTGTCCCTCTCATTGGCTTAGTCTTGTGTCCTTACTACGATGTGCTACATTCAGATTTACTGTTGAATATGGATGTTGTAGTGTTTTAGTACATGAGATGTTAATGTGTAATAGTTCTTTATGTATTTGAATATATTGACATGTTTTTCATAGTGCAATTTCTTTTACTGCCCTTTCAAATTCCTATTTGTCATTTGAAAAATGTAGGACAAAAAGTTGTGGGAAGGAAACGTTACTATATGTTCAACTAAACTGACAAGAGTTAAGTTTAATTTAGTCTATAAGCAGATGTAGGCAGATATCAACTGTATCATTCTTGGTTGTATGAAGACTTCGCTACATGTTGCAGTAATATGTTGTCACTTGACTGCTCTTGAAATATATTTAAGAAGGACCTAATTTGAAAGCTTAGCAGTGCAGAAACTAAACAAGACAGCAAACAAAATAAATAGTAAGCAGGGTGTTAAAAAATATATATTACTTTCTTCCAGAATAGATACCAGAATGAAGGTAAATGTTGAGTTTATATTCAGATGTTCCTTATCGAAAGAAAATTGAGGGATATGGCTACTATTCAGCTGTAACACTGGCAAGAGAAATGATACAGTAATTATTACTACTGGTGACTTGTTAAAACTAAGATCCTCAGCCAAATGGAAGTCTGTCAGTTTCTGTAGGGAATTTCAGAACACTTTTGCAGTAACAAGGAAGTAGGGTATATTCACAAGGGGAGTCACCCTGAGATGGGGAACATTTTACAGAAACTCAAAATTTACTGTGGGTTTTAATGTGAAATGCTGTTGACAGGTTCCACAATGAAATTGTCTCCACGGGGCAGAAAATCCAAAGTAGTTTTCCTCATATGTAAGTGTACCAGTGGCAACACACATTCCATGCCATATCTGTGCAAAAGCAATGCCACTAAACCAGAGTTATGGAATGTGCTTTCCCAGAAGCCATTCACCAAAGACGCCACAGTAAATATTACAGCGAATTCAAATTGTAAAAAAGCTTGCAACATAAATCAACCATCATGTCAGCTGCCACTGGTGGCAACAGCAGAACGTATCTGCTGGCAGCCACAGCAGTCTCTAGCACTGTAGCTAGATCTGGTGGTAGTTGTCTTAATAAGGGCAAGGTGTCCAGTACAAATTTACACAAACTAGGTTACTTTGAGTACACTGATTTAACAGTTTAGTATTTTAACAATCGTACAGAACAGCTAGTGCAATGAAAGGTTTGTATCCAAGGAAAGTTGAACAGGTCACACCAGTACACAAGGAAATGAAATAGATGTAATCTACTGAATTACAGGCCCATATCACATGTTGATTTGCAGTAGGATTTTCGAACTTTTACTGTATTCAAACAGTATGAATTACCTCAAAGAAAATGGTCTATTGACAGTCGACATGGATTCAGAAAGTATCAGTCTCGTGAAACACCACTGGCTCTTTATTCACATGAAGTTAACTGCAGGAGAAGTAGATTTCATTTTTCTAGAAGGCTAAGGTCACTATTTTCCACAAGTGGCTTCTAATGAAATAGTATGCCCATGGAATATTATTGCAGTTGAGCAACTGGATTCATGATTTCCTGTTGGAAAGGTCTAAAGTTCATAGTAATTGACAGAAGGTCATGTAAAAAAAAAAAGGTATACGGGGTGTTCCCAAGGAAGTGTTTCAGGCCCTCTGCTATTCTTAATCTCTATAAATGATTTAATAGACAACCTGAGCAACCATCTTAAACTGTATGCAGATGATGCTCTTGTTTACCATCTAGCAAAGTCAACAGAAGTTCAAAACAAATTGCAAAATGATTTAGACAAAGATATATGTATGATGCAAAAAGGGTCAGTTGACTTGAATCAAAAATATGTGTTCAACTAAATACATAAAGGTTAGTCATAAACAAATTTAAATAATTATGTAGCAAAACAATCATGGGAAAGGGGAACCAAAGGCTGTGTCTTATTGATGTGGAACACACAGAAGATGCAAGAAATTAAATAAAAACTACTAAAGAGATTGCTTATGCTACACGTAGACAAACAGTATGAAAATGGTTCAGTAGAAATGTTCAAGGCTGGGTAAAGTTTCAAGTGGGCACTTGTAGCACTAAGCTGAGAGGGGTGCCAAATTTCAAGATTTGTATTCAGTGCTTATTACAATTAGTAGCAAAAACAACATGGGTGAAAGTGTGTAATTGCTTGTGTGGAATAAATGGTCTCAAAGTGACCCCGTCTCTACCAAGGACTTCAATGTGAATTGCAAATCACTTATGTAGTTGTAGAATTAGCTACTGTTAACCATAATTTATTGCAGATTTCTGGATCAGTAAATAGTTTTGTAGCTGGAGGAGGATATGTCATGTCAGTCTACTCTGTCAGTTGAAATGATATATGGAACTAATGTCCCATATTGTTAACACTTCAGCAGAATTACACAACATACTTGAATGAACAGAATCATGTTGCAAAGTGGCCATGGATAGAGGTAAGCAGGTGGATTTGGTGTTCCTTCGCTTTCAATAAACTTCTGATTCAGTAGTACACTGTCTGCTGAAGAAAATGTTTTCTGTGTTATATGTCGCAGCCTTTATTAACTACAGTCAATGACTGCAGCTAGCTGGCCGAGCGGGTCTAGGCACTTCAGTCTGGAACCATGCAACCGTTACGGTAGCAGGTTCGAATCCTGCCTCAGGCATGGATGTGTGTGATGTCCTTAGGTTAGTTAGGTTAAAGCAGTTCGAAGTTCTAAGGGACTGATGACCTTAGATGTTAAGTGCCTTAGTGCTCAGAGCCATTTGACCGCAGCTGCTCCTTTGTCATACAAATAAACTATAGTAACAATGTGAGGTGAATTATCTCAAAAGCACATGACAACTTAGGTTTGTTTGTGAGCTGCTGAGAAAGTAAAATCAGTCAATGAAGGTGATCACTTACATAAAACTTGTTTGTAACATTCTGGAATGTTGTTAAAATGTCAGCCTTATCATTTTGACCGTTTTAAGAATACAAAGGCAGATTCTTTCTAGCAGTACACACAGTGGCCATCAAATTACGTAAACTTTGTCAGATAATTTCAGGATATTTTCTCTTCACTGGAGTGCTCTCAAGTTGGTACTTACCTTCTTTCTGCAAGTTCAGGGTAACTCTAGGAATAGTTGGGCCCTGTCTGCCAGTAGCACTAATTTCTGTTTCTCAAATTTTTAGCGTCTTTATCAGAAGTCATTTTAACACATTTCAGCAGCGGATGTATTTCCTGAAAATGGCTGTGACAGTTTCTGTTACTATTAATTGTCTTGCAGCAATACATAATGAGCATGGCAAATGGAATTCAAACTGACTCTGCATGACTTAAAAGTTAGGCACCCAGATGTCAATGTAACTTTGTACATGTACACCATAAGTGGACAGGTAAATTGATTGGTTTGTGGTGTAACATACCACTTCACTAAATTGATGTATTACCCATTGTCCACCTAGCTGACAAATGGTGATTGCAAAAGTCAAAATTATTTATTACTCAAATAATTCAGAGTCACAAGCACTACACATCTTCAAGACAAGACAACAGGAGCAGTTTACTACGTGTTGCAGTACCTGCTGGCTTGGCAGTTATGTCATGCTGCAGCATCCCAGCTTGGAGAAGCAGGGTGCACCATCGAATAAAAAGTGTGACATGACAGAGCAAACGTCAGAACGAACAGAAGACGATTAGTTAACTGTAAAATCTGATAGAACTTTCATTTATCGTTGTCAGAATTAGTTTGTGGAGTGCCATGTTGAATGTACAGACTATAAATGTATATGCACTGTTCCTTTATATCCACCAGTTTAATGAAAAATGCAATATAAATATTCTGTGGAGAACTGCTTGCTAATATTTTGTAGAAAATTGCAATCTTATCAGATCGCAGCAGGGAAGCCAAACTTAATCAACATGGTTTAACAGAACATTTATTCAAGAATAAAATAAAATAATTCTCAATTACTACCAATGTATATATTTTTAATTAATAACAGGAACACTGCAAGTTGCAATTTTGTGTAACGTGTAGAATAGCCAGCAGAGTGCATTAGTGGTGTTTGTATTTAGTGTTATCACAAGACCTTGTAGGGTATATAAGGGGCATGAAAAGGGTCAGACGTTGAGTGGTCACTGTAAAGGACATAGAGGGGCCACATGCTCATGGGACGCAGCATTATCAGCACCTGACTGCTTTTAAAAGAAGCATTATTGTGAAAATCTTGATGTCAAATTGTGCAATATCTAGATTTGTGGGGCTTTAGGATGTGACGCTGGCCCTATATTGGACTGCATGGGAATGTGAGGGCAGGCATACTGCTGTTCAGTGTTCTGGTCGACCACATCTGACCACGGCAAGTGAGTACTGCCTTCTTGTGCACCAAACACATTGTACGCTCTTCGCACCTGTACCTGTTGTCTGAGAACAAGTAACTGACTTCCTATATCATTCTGTCTCTTCCTACAGGGAATTACTGTCATGCATAAGCTGCTATCACAAAACACAATAGCTGCTTTCGGAGTGGTCCCATGATTCGGAAGCATGGACTGCTGATGAAAGGCATTGCATTGTGTGAAGCGATGAATGCAGTTCTGCACTATACCAAATAACCATTGTTGATGAGTATGACAACAATCTGTGGAGCAGTCCCTTTCTTCCAGCGTGGGCGTAAAAGTGTTAGTCCTGGTGTCATGGTTTGGGTAGCCGACACATATGATCTCATGTCTTGGCTGGTAGTGACTGAGGGAACTCTTGATGGCCCAATGTTGCACCGAGTGAGGTGGCACAGTGGTTGTTAGCACACTGGACTCATTTGGAAGGACGACGGTTCAATTACGCGTCCGGCCATCCTGATTTAGGTTTTCCATGACTTCCCTAAATCACTTCAGGCAAATGCTGGGATGGTTCCTTTCAAACGGCATGGCTGACTTCCGTCCCTAATCCAGTGAGACCGATGACCTTGCTGTTTGGTCTCGTTCCTCCAACCAACCCAGTGTTGCATCACGGACATCCTGCGTCCTCCACATGACTAAATTGTGGAGCTATTTTTCAACAGGACAATGGTTGTCTACACATGGCACGTGTCTATGCTCTGCCTGATGTATTTGCATGGCTAGCAATATCGCCACATCTGTTCTCACTAGGACGTGTGGAACCAACTTGGATGTAAACTCCATCCAAGTGCCAGTGTCCAGGATATCAAGGACCAGTTGCAACAGTTGTGGGTCAGCTAGCCTCGAGAGGATACAATGGCTTTACAGCAGCCTTCTGAACCAAATTAGTGTGCATATCCAGGCCACAGGCTTTGCAGCATCCTACTGTTCATTGGGATCATACTGCAAAATTCTTTGTAAATTTTAAACAATATTGCCAGGCGGTGTATGTTCAGAGCAGAGTGTTTATAGCATATCAGCACAAAGAGTAGTAAGGTGCTTACTAACATGTAGCTGTTCAACAGCTTTTTGAAATATGGTCAGAAATCCAAAATCTACAGCACCATTAACCATTCACTCATCAAAGTGGTGCATTTATTCACACCGGAACAGTAACTGTATTTTCATCTACCAAATTTGCAGCTGATTTCATCACGGCAGCAACTGTTTCATTATATCTCCACCATCATCTCCACTGTGCTGCCAAGACAGGCATGGGTCAGTTCTTTTTATATGAGCCTGTCTGCAGCATTGTAGCACTTCTGACACATTTCTGTCTTGGGGCAGTAGTATTTTAATGCTCTCATTTCTGCAAGTATTTCTATTTTAATATGCAGTCCCGTTTTTGCCTACTCGCAATGAAACAAATGAAATATAACAATTGCATCTTAATTGTCAGTCCTTTGTCATAAGTCTATACTGCGATCACACAATGCCTCTTAGTAATTCTGCTCCAGAATCTCAACATGACTCTGTTTAAGTTGTAGTGTAAATTCAACCAACTTCCCAGCACATTCACAAATATTTATTGGTATAAATGGACGGAGAAAAATATTCTGGTGTCTCTTCTCTCAAGTAGTGCCTGCAGGATGCCACATGAATCGCTGACAACCCAACCAGAGCAAGACACAATCCTCAGATTCACAACCCAACAATGAAAATGTTTCAGTTTCAAAAATAGCTTATCCTTGTGTTTTTCTGCATACTAAATTCAAAAATCGCCATAAAAAAGTGAGAGCAGCTCTTGCTTTGGAGATATAATGATGTAATTTTTTCCAGCTACATTTTTTAGTTCGGGGCTAATTTTGTTTTTTGAGTTCACACATCTGTTAAACCCCCCACCCATGAACCATGCACCTTGCCGTTGGTGGGGAGGCTTGCGTGCCTCAGCGATACAGATGGCCGTACCGTAGGTGCAACCACAACGGAGGGGTATCTGTTGAGAGGCCAGACAAACGTGTGGTTCCTGAAGAGGGGCAGCAGCCTTTTCATTAGTTGCAGGGGCAACAGTCTGGATGATTGACTGATCTGGCCTTGTAACAATAACCAAAACGGCATTGCTGTGCTGGTACTGCGAACGGCTGAAAGCAAGGGGAAACTACAGCCGTAATTTTTCCCGAGGACATGCAGCTTTACTGTATGATTAAATGATGATGGCGTCCTCTTGAGTAAAATATTCCGGAGGTAAAATAGTCCCCCATTCGGATCTCCAGGCGGGGACTACTCAAGACGATGTTGTTATCAGGAGAAA